>NC_053427.1:65290530-65488410 GCF_007990345.1 Gossypium hirsutum | reverse complement strand
AGTAATAAGGTATGTTAATGTTAGTTGAAGCAAGTTTATATCGTAAATTGCGTATTATGAAATATTCCGTTTAGCTAAATGTGTGCTATTCTTTGTGCATGCTGGAATTCCTTGCTCAAACTTACTAAGCATAATTGCTTACTCGTTACATTGCTCCTCTGTTTTATAGATTTTGGTTCTCCAGCTATCGGATCGGATCTTGAAGTCGAAGTCGCCCACACTATCAAAGGCTCTTGGTATATTTTGGTTCAATTTGATATGGCATGTATAGACTACCATTGTTGTCTTTCAGTACTTTATGAAATGTATAAGTGTAAGCCATGCGAAAATGCTTGTAGAAGTGGGTATGGCATTAGACCATTCGTATTTATGAATGTATAGATGGTTTCATGATGTAATATAGTTGGAATGGAAGTGTTGAGCAAATGATCAGCCACTAGATGGCTAAGTATGATCATATGTGGGCTATGTATGACAAGGCCCTAGTTGGTCCATGAAACCCCAAATTAGTAAGGTTTACTTTGAAAACAGAAGCTGATAGCAGCAGTGGTGTGGATTGGAAAATAACAAGAATTTGTAGGAGTGGAATAAATAGTGAATAAATTATGTAATCGAACCTGATGAATCTACTTTCATATGGAAGTAACGAAACAATCATAGAACAGTACAGTAAGAGATATTCGGGTTCTTGTAGAACAGGCCAGAACAGTTTCTGGATTCCCTGTTCCGCCTTTAGAAATTCACTATAAATTGACAGAGATAATTAGGGTCATACCATATATGTATGGATTCTCTCTGAGTCTAGTTTCCATAGAAACAAACGGCATCAGTATTGAGCTCTGTGCAGAGAGATATCCCAGTCGTAATGGGAAAAGGTCAGTGTAGTCGACCCTGTAACATGGGAGACTTTGACTAATAAACTGTACTAATTGGCCTGACCAAAATTCTAGAAAAAAAATACATAGGTGGGACATGAGTCTAGTTTCAGGGAAAATCACAAAACTGATTTCGAGTTGTGAAACTCAAGATATGATTTTTGAAGCGACTAGTACTCAGACTGGGCAGTGTCTGGAAAAATTTTCAAAGTTTGTTAACATCTCGTGTCCGACTCCGGTGTCGGTCTCGGGTTCGGGGTGTTACATTTTTATTGGTATCAGAGCTACGGTTTAGTCGATTCTAGGACTACCGTAATGTTTGGGTCTAGCTATACATGCCATTTTATGCGATTACTTGATAGTGTGGTGATTTCTGACAATTGTAAATGTGTTTATTTATAGTAATGGATCCCGATCGTGACCGAGAGGTAGCTGATGATCTTGAGAGTGTAGTGCCTGCTCCCGCACAAGGGACAGTGCCGGCAAACTCTCAACCCTAATGCTAGTAATCAGAATGATGAAGCTAGACAAGCATTCTATAGCGTGATGAATGATTGGTTTAACCAATACATTCGAACTAATATGGCTGTTCCACAACCTCCATTCCCGACAAATACTACCCCCGCACCTACAATACCACCGGTAACGGACCAAATAAGGTCAAATAAGCCCCCAGTTGACAGAATCCGAAAACATGGGGTTACTGAATTTAAGGCTATGGATAGCGATGATGCCGAGCAAGCTGAATTTTGGCTGGACAACACTATCCGGGTACTCGATGAGCTATCTTGTACACCCGATGAATGCCTAAAGTGTGCTATCTCCTTGCTACGTGATTCTGCCTACTATTGGTGGAGTACTCTGACTTCTATGTGCCCCGAGGCAAGTAACTGGGAGTTTTTCCAACTGAGTTTCGGAAAAAGTATATCAGTCAGAGATTTGTTGATCAAAACGGAAGGAATTTCTTGAGCTTAAGCAGGCTCCATGTCGGTTACTGATTACGAGCGAAAATTTGTTAGACTTAGCAAATACGCTCGGGAATGTGTTTCGTCCGAAGCTATTATGTGTAAACGCTTCGAGGATGGGCTAAATGAAGATATAAAAATGTTCGTTGGCGTTCTTGAAATACGAGAGTTCGTGGTACTTGTTGAACGAGCTTGTAAAGCCGAAGAGCTTAGAAAAGAAAAGCAAAGAGTTGATGAGGGAACTGGAGAGTTTCGTAAAAGATCCTCGGGAAGGTCTCTTCAACAGACATCGAAGAGATTTCGAGATGATGCGGGCCAGTTTAGAGGCACTTCGGGCCTTTTTGGACGAGATCGTGATCGACCCCTGTGGGTACACGAGGCACTTCGGTCGCCAGTGTTGGGAATGAACGTCGAGACAGGACGAAATACCGATATTGCGGTAAATGGCATTCGGGGAGTTGTAGATTTCCTGACCGCTCCTGTTACAAATGCGGATCAGTTGACCACTTCATTAAAGATTGCCCGAGGTTGTCGGGACAGAATGCAAGTCAGAGTGGGAGACCGGGTGCTACCACTGCTCGAGGTAGACCATCTGGAAATATGGGCAATGCTAGTGGTGGTCAGAGAGGATCTAGAGATGATATAACCAGATCCGAAGCCCGTGCACCTGCTAGAGCTTATGCTATACGTGCCCGCGAGGATGCTTCTTCGCCTGATGTTATTACCGGTACATTCACTCTCTTTGATACTAATGTAATTGCTTTGATTGACCCGGTTCTACTCATTCTTACATATGTGAAACCTTAGCATCCAGTAAGACTTTACCTATTGAGTTTACTGAGTTCGTAATTCGGGTGTCAAATCCCTTGGGTCGTTACGTGCTTGTCGACAAAGTGTGTAAGAAATGTCCCCTGGAAATTCGAGGTTCCTGTTTTCCGGCGGACTTGATACTTTTCCGTTTGATGAATTTGATGTTATCCTTGGGTTGGATTGGTTGACCGCGCATGATGCGATTGTGAATTGCAAGAGCAAGACTATTGATTTGAGGTGCGCAAATAACGAAGTAGTCCGAATTGAGTCTGCGGACTTGGAGGGGATGCCAGCTGTAATATCAGCAATGTTGGCACAGAAATATGTAAGAAAAGGGTGCGAAGCATACCTTGCGTATGTACTTGGTGACAAAGAATTAGAAAAGAAACCCGAATCTGTGCCGGTGGTTTGTGAATACCCGGATGTTTTTCCGGAAGAATTACCGGGTTTACCACCTGTTCGGGAGGTAGAGTTTGGTATTGAGCTTGTACCAGGGACTACCCGATTTCGATAGCTCCGTATCGTATGGCACCAACTGAGTTAAAGGAGTTGAAAGCTCAGTTGCAAGAACTGACGGATAGAGGTTTCGCTCGACCAAGTTTCTCACCTTGGGGTGCACCAGTATTGTTCGTGAAAAAGAAGGACGAAACCATGAGGTTGTGCATTGACTATCGTCAGCTGAATAAAGTGACGATAAAGAACAAATATCCGTTGCCGCGCATCGATGATTTGTTCGACCAACTGAAGGGAGCCTCAGTGTTCTCAAAAATAGATTTGAGATCGGGCTATTATCAGTTGCGAATCCGAGATTCAGATATTCCCAAAACTGCCTTCAGAACGAGATATGGTCACTACGAATTCTTAGTGATGCCGTTTGGGCTCACTAATGCCCCTGCAGTATTTATGGATTTGATGAATCGGATCTTCAGACCGTATTTGGATCGGTTCGTAGTGGTGTTCATTGATGACATTTTGGTCTATTCAAGAGACGAGACCGAACATGCTGAGCATCTGAGGCTAGTGCTGCAAATTTTGCGGGATAAGCAGTTATATGCTAAGTTCAGTAAGTGTGAGTTCTGGTTAAGAGAGGTTAGCTTCTTGGGTCATGTGGTATCCGCGTCGGGTATTCGAGTTGACCCGAACAAAATTTCAGCCATACTTGACTGGAAACCTCCGAGAAATGTTACTGAAGTTCGGAGCTTTTTGGGGCTCGCCGGTTATTACCGACGATTTGTGAAAGGTTTCTCGATGATAGCCACACCAATGACGAAGCTACTTCAAAAGGATGTTAAGTTCGAGTGGACGGAGAAATGTCAGAAAAGTTTCGACCAACTGAAAACTCTTTTGACTGAAACTCCAATTTTGGTGCAACCCGAATCAGGTGAAGAGTTTGTCATCTATAGTGACGCATCCCTACTTGGGTTGGGTTGCGTATTGATGCAAGAAGGTCGAGTCGTGGCCTATGTGTCGAGACAATTGAAGCCACACGAGAGGAATTATCCGACCCATGATCTCGAACTAGCTGCCATCGTGTTTGCTTTAAAAGTATGGCGACATTATCTGTTTGGTGAGAAGTGCCATGTATTTTCGGATCACAAAAGTCTCAAATATTTGATGACTCAACGAGACTTGAATCTGCGACAAAGACGTTGGCTTGAGTTGTTGAAAGATTACGAGCTTGTCATTGATTACCACCCGGGAAAGGCTAACGTGGTTGCGGACGCCTTAAGCCGGAAGTCATTGTTTGCTTTACGAGCGATGAACGTGCATTTGTCTGTTCTACCAGACAGTGTGTTAGTAGCTGAATTAAAAGCTAAACCATTATTGACTCACCAAATTCGTGAAGCTCAGAAAGTCGATGATGAATTGGTTGCAAAACGGGCTAAGTGTTTTCCGAACGAGGAATCGGAGTTTCAAATTGATGATGATGATTGTTTGAGGTTCAGAAATCGTTTGTGTGTTCCAAGGAATTCGGAACTCATTTCGATGATTCTGAACGAAGCCCATTGTAGCCGAATGTCAATTCACCCGGGGAGTATGAAAATGTACAACGATTTGAAACGTCAATTTTGGTGGCATGGTATGAAACGGGACATCTCCGACTTTGTTTCGAGATGTTTGATATGTCAACAAGTGAAAGCGGAACATCAAGTGCCTTCAGGATTACTCCAGCTGATCATGATACCCGAGTGGAAATGGGATCGAGTCACAATGGACTTTGTGTCCGGACTGCCCTTGTCAGCAAGTAAGAAGGATGTGATATGGGTTATTGTTGATAGACTGACTAAGTCGGCTCATTTCATCCCCGTTCGTACGGATTTTTCATTGGAGAAACTAGCTGAATTGTACATTTATCAAATTGTGAGATTACACGGGGTACCTGTTTCTATCGTGTCGGATAGAGATCCGAGATTCACCTCACGATTTTGGAAGAAATTGCAAGAAGCTCTGGGTACCAAGCTGCATTTTAGCACTGCTTTTCACCCCCAAACCGATGGTCAATCCGAGCGGATAATTCAGATACTTGAGGATATGTTGAGATGTTGCATCCTCGAGTTCGGTAGTTCATGGGAACGGTATTTACCTTTGATTGAATTCGCTTACAACAATAGTTTTCAATCAAGTATTAAGATGGCACCTTACGAGGCTTTGTACGGTCGTAAATGCCGTACACCATTGTTTTGGACCGAGCTCGGTGAAAGTAAAATTTTCGGAGTTGATTTGATTAAAGATGCTGAACAGAAAGTAAAGGTAATCCGTGAAAGTCTAAAGGTAGCCACGGATCGTCAGAAGTCGTACGCAGATTTGAAACGAAAAGACATCGAGTATCAGGTGGGAGACAAAGTGTTCCTTAAGGTTTCACCTTGGAAAAAGATACTCAGGTTCGGCCGTAAGGGCAAGTTGAGCCCAAGATTCATTGGGCCGTATGAAATCTCCGAACGAGTTGGTCCGGTTGCGTATAGATTGATTTTGCCCCCGGAGCTTGAAAAGATTCATGACGTCTTTCATGTTTCGATGCTTCGACGCTATCGATCTGATCCATCGCATATAATTAGCCCATCAGAGGTTGAAATTCAAGTCGACATGAGCTATAAAGAAGAACCGATGCGTATCCTAGCTCGTGAAGTGAAGGAGTTGCGAAACAAAAGAGTTCCGCTAGTAAAGGTGTTATGGCTCAAACACGGGATCGAGGAAGCAACTTGGGAGACCGAGAGCTCGATGAAAGAACGATACCCAAGCCTATTTACCGGTAAGATTTTCGGGGACGAAAATTTCTTAAGTGGGGGAGAGTTGTGACAGCCCAAAGTTGACCCTAGTCGGGAAGTGGTTTCGGGACCGCTAAACCGAGTCACTAAAATGTTTGAATGTGATACTTATTGTCTAGAATATGTAATAATGAATGTGTGAAAATTTCAAGCTTCAATTTGGTTGATTTCATGTGAATTTAGTTAATAGGACTTATGTGAGAAAATTCTAAAATGTGATAGGTCAATGTGTGAGGACCTATTAGTGCATGTGGACAAAGGGGGGACTTGCATGTCAAATTTCCCCCCCTAATGAGTAGTGGCCGGCCATGACAAGGAATGATGGGCAAAACATGTCATGAAACATGTTTTGTTAATGGAAGAATAAAATAAAGAGTATGGGTAATAAAGAAAGGGAAACAAAAGAAAAAAAATGTGTGGTTGCCCCCCCATTGCCGTGAGCTAAAGAGAAGAAAAGAGAAAAAAATTTGTGTTCATCCTTTCTCACCTTCATTTAGCCTAAATTAGAAAGAAAAACAAAGAAAAAAATCTCTCATCCTTTGGTTCATCCTTGGCCAAAAATTTTAAGGAGGAAAGAAGAAGAAAGGTGATGAGATTCGGCCATGCATGTAGCTAGGCTAAGGTATGTTTGATGATGTTCCATGAGATGCATGCATGTTTTAGTTGTTAGCTTGAGTTCTACCTAGCCCATGGTCTAAATCTTGCTATGTGATGGAAATGGCACTTGACCATGGATGCATCATTCTTGGTTGATGTTTGATGTTGTGGTGATGAGGCAAGAGGATGAGTTAAGATTCGGCCTAGGTGGAGGTTGTGTTAATGCCATTGCATGCAAAATATGAAGCTTGTTAATGATGCATGTGATGATGGCTTGATGATTCTTGAACCTCCTTTTTAGCATTTTTTTTTGTGTGAGCACATATGTGCATTGGTTGCTAAATGGAGAAGAATCGGCTAGCAAGATGTGTGCTAAGGCCGAATGTAACTTTGCATGTTAATGAGCAATGCATGTGTTAAATTGATGAAAAGGGGGAGGATGCTTTACTAGTGTGTATATGTGTGTATTAAGTGTTGAAATCGACCCCAAAAATAGACATGCATATTCGGCCAAGGGGAAAGAAATTAGCTAATATGTTGTGTTGATGCATGATTTTTGCATGTATGAGACTTTAATGTCTAATGTATAAATATGGGCTAAGTGCCTTGTGTTCATCTTTTTGATGCCTAAATGATGAAATCAATTTATTTGTTTGGCTAAGCTCAAGAGCAAAGGGGAAATAAATCCGATAAAGGGAAGGAAAAAGTGGTTGAATAGCTAGCGGAATCGTTCGACAACACCCGAGGTAAGTTCTTGAGTAAGAGAGCTTAAATTACAATGTGATTAAATCATGCTCTATGTGTGGCTATTGAGCCGAATGTGCAAGGACGATATGTGTCTTGTGTTTGAGTTTCGCAAATGAAAATGAAATGTGAATGTGCATGATTAATTGAATGCTGTCCGGGCTAAGTCCCGAAGGCTTTGTGCTAAGTGAATATATCCGGACTAAGATCCGAAGGCCTTTGTGCGAGATACTAAATCCGGGTTAAGTCCCGAAGGCATTCGTGCGAGTTATTAAATCCGGGTTAAGTCCCGAAGGCATTCGTGCGAGTTGTTAAATCCGGGTTATGTCCCGAAGGCATTGTGTGAGTTACTAAAACCGGGCTATGTCCCGAAGGCACTTGAACGAGGAGCTATATCCGGTTAAATTCCGAAGGTACGTGATTTGGAAATGAATGAGCTTGCTGTAAAATTCCAGCTAATACTCGAAAAACATCCCAATATTGGGATATGTTACGTATGTGTTGAATTTAATCGAGCCCTTACAAATAAATGTTCGCTCAGTTGATAAACGAGCTACCGGCCTTCGGCCAAGTTAGTTTATTGTGTATGTACATAAGGGTTGTTAATGTTGTGAAGCAAGTTTGATATCGGTAAATTGCGTATTATGAAATATTCCGTTTAGCTAAATGTGTGCTATTCTTTGTGCATGCTGGAATTCCTTGCTCAAACTTACTAAGCATAAATTGCTTACTCGTTACATTGCTCCTCTGTTTTATAGATTTTTGGTTCTCCAGCTATCGGACTCGGGATCTTGAAGTCGAAGTCGCCCACACTATCAAAGGCTCTTTTGGGTACTATTTTGGTTCAATTTTGATATGGCATGTATAGGACTACCCATTGTTGTCTTTCGAGTACTTTATGAAATGTATAAGTGTACAGCCATGCGAAAATGGCTTGTAGAAGTGGAGTATGGCATTAGACCATTCGTATTTATGAATGTATAGATGGTTTCATGATGTAACTATAGTTGGAATGGAAGTGTTGAGCAAATGATCAGCCACTAGAATGGCTAAGTATGATCATATGTGGGCTTATGTATGACAAGGCCCTAGTTGGTCCATGAAACCCCAAATTAGGTAAGGTTTACTTTGAAAACAGAAGCTGATAGCAGCAGTGGTGTGGATTGGAAAAATCACAAGAATTTGTAGGAGTGGAATTAAATAGTGAATAAATTATGTAATCGGACCTTGATGAATCTACTTTCATATGGAAGTAACGAAACAATCATAGGAACAGTACAGTAAGAGATATTCGGGTTCTTGTGGAACAGGGCCAGAACAGTTTCTGGATTCCCTGTTCCGCCTTTGGAAATTCACTATAAATTGACCAGAGATAATTAGGGGTCATACCATATATGTATGGATTCCTCTCTGAGTCTAGTTTCCATAGAAACAAACGGCATCAGTATTGAAGCTCTGTGCAGAGAGATATCCCAGTCGTAATGGGAAAAGGTCAGTGTAGTCGACCCCTGTAACATGGGAGACTTTGACTAATAAACTGTACTAATTGGCCTGACCAAAAATTCTAGAAAAAAATACATAGGTGGGGACATGAGTCTAGTTTCAGGGAAAAATCACAAAACTGATTTTTGAGTTGTGAAACTCAAGATATGATTTTTGAAGCGACTAGTACTCAGACTGGCCAGTGTCTGGAAAAATTTTCAAAGTTTGTTAACATCTCGTGTCCGACTCCGGTGTCGGTCTCGGGTTCGGGGTGTTACAGAATTGTCCTTTGATGATTCAAGGTTGTTGTTTCGCGGCTAACCTTATGTTATTACCATTTGATGAATTTGATATAATACTTGGTATGGATTGGTTAGCCCTTCATGATTGAACAGTGAATTGTGGTAGTAAGTACATTAAGTTGAAATGCAAGGATGGTAAGACTCTACGGGTTGAATTAAGAGAATTGGATTCGTTGCCAATTGTAATCACGACAATAGTTGCCCAGAGATATATGAGGAAAGGATATGAAGCCTACCTTGCATTTGTACTAAACACTAGGGAAATAGAATTGAAGATTGAGTCCGTGCTGATAGTATGTGAGTATCTAGATGTGTTTTCAGAGGAATTACCCGAATTACCTCCTGAAAGGGAGATAGAGTTTGGTAATAAATTGGTACCAGGGATGACTCCCATTTCTATTGCCCCGTACAGAATGGCACCTACCGAACTGAAGGAGTTAAAAGCATAGTTGCAAGAGCTGACGGATAAAGGATTCACTAGGCCAAGTTTTTCACCTTGAGGTGCCCCCGTGTTGTTCGTAAAGAAGAAAAGTGGTTCGATGAGGCTATGTATCGATTATCGGCAACTAAACAAGGTGACTATCAAGAATAAGTATCCTTTGCCAAGGATCGATGATTTGTTTGGCTAGTTGAGAGGAGCCACCATATTCTCTAAGATAGACTTAAAGTCTGGCTATTATCAACTGCGAGTTAAAGACTCGGATGTACCCAAGACAGCTTTCAGAATGAGGTATGGCCATTATGAATTTCTTGTCATGCTGTTCGAGTTGACGAATGCACCGACTGTATTTATGGATCTAATGAATAGAATCTTTCGACCATATTTGGATTAGATTGTCATTGTGTTTATTGATGACATTTTGATCTACTCTAAAGATGAGACAGAGCATGCGAAGCACCTGAGATTGTATTGCAGACCTTGAGGGAAAAGCAACTGTATGCTAAGTTTAGCAAGAGTGAGTTTTGGCTCCAGGAAGTTGGATTTTTGGGTCATATAGTTTCGGCTGAAGGCATCCGAGTTGATCCAAGTAAGATTTCAGCAATTGTTGAATAAAAATTGCCTAAGAATGTAACCGAGGTTAGAAGCTTTTTGGGCTTGGCCGGTTACTATCGAAGGTTTGTAAAAGGATTTTCCATGATAGCAACTCCGATGATGAAGTTGCTACAGAAAGACGTTAAGTTTGAATGGACAGAGAAGTGTCAGCAAAGTTTTGAAAAGTTAAAGACATTGCTGACCGAAGCTCCTGTTTTAGTGCTACCTGAATCGGGAAAAGAGTTTGTGGTCTACAGCGATGCATCCTTAAATGGATTGGATTGTGTACTTATGCAAGATGGCAAGGTGATAACCTACGCTTCATGGCAATTGAAGTCTCACGAGAAGAATTATCCAACCCACGACCTAGAGCTTGCCGCTATTGTTTTTGCCTTGAAAATTTAGAGGCATTATTTGTATGGCGAGACTTGCCGTATATTCACGGACCACAAAAGTTTGATATATTTGATGACTTAGAAAGAATTAAATTTGAGACAGTGGAGATGGATAGAATTAATTAAGGATTATGATTTGAATATCGACTATCACCCAGGAAAGGCGAATGTGGTTGCCGATGAATTGAGTAGAAATTCCGTGTATGCTTTGAGAGCCATGGATACTCGTTTGACATTGCTTGATGATGGTTTAGTTTTGGCCGAGTTGGAGCCTAGGCCAACATTTTTGCAGGAAATTCATGATGCTCAGTTTAATGATGATGATTTGCAAGCAAAAAGAGCTCAATGTGAGTCTGGTGTTGAGTCAGATTTCTGAATTAGTCCTAATAGATGTTCGATTTTTAGAGATAGGGTTTGTGTACCCAAAGACATTGAACTTATTCGTAAGATTTTGCAAGAAGCACATAACAGTCGTCTGTCTGTTCACCTGGGAGGTACCAAGATGTACAATGATTTAAAGAAGATGTACTGGTGGAACGATATGAAAAGAGATATTTCTGAATTTGTATCAAAATGTCTGGTATGTCAACAAGTTAAAGCTGAACATCAAGTGCCTTCAGGTTTGTTACAGCCTGTTATGGTTCCCAAATGGAAGGGGGACAGAGTTACCATGGACTTCGTGACAGGATTACCTTTGACTCCAAAAAAGAAAGATGCCATATGGGTTATAGTGGAAAAATTGTCAAATTCGGCTCATTTTATCCCGGTAAGGACGGATTATTCCCTTGATAGATTGGTCGATTTGTACATTTCTAAGATAGTAAGATTACACAGAATACCACTCTCGATTATTTCGGACAGAGACCAAAGGTTGACTTCGAAATTCTGAAAGAAGTTACAAGAAGCCTTGGGTACAAAGTTGAGCTTTAACACAGCTTTTCACCCTCAGACCGATGGTCAGTCTGAGCGGATGATTCAGATTCTCGAGGACATGTTGCGTTGTTGCATCCTCGAATTTCAAGGTAGCTGGGAAAAATTCCTACTATTAGTAGAATTTGCCTACAACAATAGTTTCCAAACAAGTTTGAAGATGGCGCCTTATGGGGCCTTGTATGGCAGGAAGTGCCGAACTCTATTGTACTAGAAAAAACTCAAGGAAAGTCAGATTCATAGAGTTAATCTGATAAAAGAAACTGAAGAAAAAGTTAAAGTGATACAGGATTGTTTAAAAGCGGCATTAGATAGGCAAAAGTCTTATACTGATCTGAAAAGAAAGGAAATTGAGTTTCAAGATGGAGATAGAGTATTCTTGAAAGCATCTCTATGGAAAAAGGTATTGAGATTTGGTCGAAAAGTAAAACTAAGTCCACGATTTATTGGACCGTACGAGATTATTGAAAGAGTTAGACCGTTAGCCTATAGTTTGGTATTGCCACCCGAACTGGGAAAGATTCATGACATGTTCCATGTATCCATGTTAAGGAGATATCAATCAGACCCCTCTCATGTGATTTCGCCGACTGAGATTGGGAACCGGTTAAGATATTAGCTCGTAAAGTTACACAGTTGAGAAATAAAGATGTAGCTCTTGTAAAAGTTCTATGGCATCGACATGGTGTAGAAGAGGCTACATGGGAGCCGGAAGAAACCATGAGAAGTCACTATCCGAATCTGTTTTCTGATAAGACTTTCGAGGACGAAAGTCCCTAAGGGGGGAGAAATGTAACATCCCGAAATAAAGCCTAGTCAGAATAGTAGTTTCGGGACCACAAATCAGACATTCAAATATTTATTTTATGATTATTATGAGGCCTAGAATATGAGTATATGCATGTGTTAAAGTTTCATAAAGAAATTCTAAGTATAAGGTGTCCAATTTGAAATTAGGGACTAAATTGAATAAATTGAAAAACTTGGATTCTAGAAGAAATTTGTATGGAACTGCTTTAGATTATGAATTAGAAGGTCTTGAAGAGAAATTTTCCCAAATTCTAAATTTTTGGACAAAAATTGGATTTCATGGATGGAATTTTAAAGAAAAAGCATAAGGGCATTTTGGTCATTTGTCATTTTAATGAATTAAAATGGGAAAAATCAAGCCAAAATCATCCATTTTCTCCTTCATCCAACAGAAAATTTGGGGTTCTCCATAGCTCGGGTTTCCAAGCTTTCCAAGCTCAATAGTAGCTACTCCCAAGCCCCGTTTTTCATGCTTTATGTATTTTTAAAATCCGATAGCTTGCTCTCTCCATTTCTACCCATATTTCATGCTAGGGTTCGTGTTTAAAAATTTACCCATGTATGAGTTGCTTGTATTTTGAAGGATTATGGAGGAATATGAAAGATGAATGTGTATTAAACATCTTTTCCTAGTTGATTTTCAAGAAAAACCCTTATAGGGACTATTTTGAAAAAAATGTAAATCTGTGGTAGAAATGAGAAAATAATGGATAATGTGGGCTACCATAAGAAGGAAAAGTGTTCGGCTAGACTTGGGTAAGATAGAAAGTGCATGTGTTTCATTATACGAGCCTAGGGACTAAATCGTCATAATGTAAAAGGTTAAGTGCAAAATGGTCATTTGGACTAGGGGTAGATATTAAACTTGAAATGCATAATGTAGTGTATTAATGAGTTAATTTTGTTGATATAGACCCCGAGGAACAAATTTCGGAGGTCGATTATGCTAAACGCAAGATTTCGGAATAACCGAAACATAACTTTGAAACAAATACCATGTAAGTTCGGATAACTTAAAGTAAACCCCTAATATGTAGTATTTTATGAATTATGAATGCATGATGATTGCATTTATTATTGGTATGAAATATCATAGAAATTCATATTTGATGATAACATGTGAAAACTGTCTCGGTTGAGTTGAAAAAGGGAATTTGATGGATAAATCCTCATTGACATGTGAACTGAGATCCTGCATATGTTGCAGTAAGGATTTAGCCCGGACGGGTAATTCGTGATCTCAAGTATGAAAAGGATCTAGCCCGAACGGGTAACCCGATTAGGGTCTGAATTTAGCCTGGACTGGTAATTCAGATCTGAGCTCATTAAGGGTGTTTGTCATTATTAGGGATTTAGCCTGGATTGGTAATCTCGACATCACCTTATAAGTTCATGATATAGGGGATTTAGCCTGGACTGGCAATCCTGCCATGAGATGTGAGGTTCGCAGGAGTGCATATATGTGAAATGATCATTCGTAAGAATTGACAGATAATGGGTATTCCATCGATATTTCCTAGAAACTCAATGGGATTAATATGATATATGTCAATAAGGTGATGAATGATGAGCTCATCTATATAAATTACATGATGCTCTGATATGTAACTAACTCATTGATTGAGTGCATGTGATAGGGAACCATTTCGTAATTGATGGTTTCATGATTTAAATATGGATGTATGCTAATTACTCGGTAAGTTTACCTTCCGGTTATTCAAGCTTACTAAGCATGAAAATGCTTACCCCTCTCTTTTTCCCTGTCTCACAGAGCTCGAGGACTCATAAGGACTGGAAGACAATTGGAGAGTCAACACACTATCAACTAAACAAGCTTTGATAGAAAGACTCTATTTATTTTGTTCAATGGCATGTATAGTATTTTTTTTAGTATTTTGTTATATGTGTCATTCGATTTGCCAGATGAAGGCATGTAAAAATATATTTATCTCTTTGTATTTGGCCATGAGAATTGACTTAATTTAAGTAGGCTATGACCTACGATTTTATGCGTGGTTTTAATTACAAATGATGGGTTGCTATCAATTGGCGATGAGTCATATGAATGAGCCAATTTTGGATGGATTAAAGTAACAAGGGACCCATAACACTAAAGGGGAAATAACCATTTATGTATGAAACCAATGATATGAGGTTTTCATATAACTATTTTCATTAAGATTATTTACAAATTTAAAATTATGTTTTCTCTCAAACTTTGTAACCACTAGGCACAAGTAGTAGAAAGGGGTGATTAAAAGCTTGGAAAATAGCCCAATAGAGTCCACATGGTTTGACACATGGGCGTGTATCTAGGCCGTGTGTGACATACGGTTCCCTCCCATGGGCGTGTGCCATGGCCCTGTGTCCCCTGCACTTAAAATTTTAGCACAAAGTTGTACACGGATGTTACACACGGGCGTGCGCCATGGCCGTGTTAAAATGACAGTGTCATCCATGGGCAGGCAGCAAGGGCATGAGCCAAGGCCGTGTTGATAAGTTAGTGTCACCCACGGCTGAAGGGCATGGGCGTGCCCTAAGTCACACGGGCATTTGAGTCCACACGGCCCACCTACATAGGCTTGTGACACTTCATGTTGAGGAAAATTTTCTGAGGAGCCCAAGGTTAACCGAACGTGCCCGTATTTGTCCCGCACTGCCTCTTGATATGTTATAGGTCCTGAAGGCCTATATAAGGGATGAGTGCTCATGGATGAAAAGCTTAAAATTTGAGTAAAACTTGGTGACCCAATTTGGTAAGTTTCAAAATGAAAAGTCCTGGTAATGCCTCGAACTCTATCCCGGCGTCGGGTACGGGTGAAGGGTGTTACACGTGGTTAAGGATGTTGAATAGGCACAGGCATGTAGTCTACCCGTGTAAGTCATGCTTCAGTCCTGCCAAATGGACACGGCAGTGTGACACGCCTGTGTGAGGAAGTCCAGGTCGTGTTGATTTCCCACGTGGGTCCATTTTCTCCGTTTTCGTCTCGTTTCTTGCTCTTTTTACTCTTCTATGCTCACCTAAGTATAAAACATGAAATTAAAGGATTAGGAGCATCGAATTTTCCAAATCTAAGGAGAAACTATTCATAAATGGGCTAAGCATGGGATAAAAATATGTATAAATTACAGTTTATCAAATACCCCCACACTTAAGCATTTGTTTGTCCTCAAGCAAAAATCCTCAACTCATAATCAATATAAATTCTTCTCAATTTATAATCCCTATCAATAATATCTCAAAATAATCCATAAGTACTCATACAATGAAAATTCAACTAAAAGTACATCAAAGTTTCAAACACTCTAAGTTGAGCATTTTATCACGAAAATATAGGTGTCTCCTCTAATCTAGGTGATTACCTTTGATCAAAATATCACAGAGTTTAACATCCTCACTAAAGATTCACCCAAATCACTCAATGTGTTTAAGGACATCAATAAAAACACTCATTAGTCAATATGAAAAGTTATTACCATAGGCTTGCTTGAAAATCAAATCTCCACCACTATATATTAAGCTGATACATCAATCAAAAAGGTCTTTTTAGAGGGTTGTAACATGGTTTTGGTTAGGGTGTGTGGTCACAAGCTGAAAGAAGATGGTAGAATTGAGATTGAATTGAAAAATTACCTAGCTAGAAAAATAACTAGTCACCATTTGAATACAAGTGAGCTTCTTCTCAGAATATGGAATTAACACGTAAGCTCAAAAAATGACGAATTACTATTAATATGTATGTAAGTATTTTTTTTAAGAACAAGTCAAATATTTAGAAGCACAAAACATAACTAAGCATTTTGTTCAAATCAAATCTCGACAAAACTAAGGATTAAATTAGGGGATTTTAACAATAATGGGTTATGAGTTAATATTGAGGGTAAATCAATTAATGGCTTGTTAAGCTCAAAAGGGTTCATTAAGGGTTAATTATAGAGGTAGGCTTTTGTGGAGTGAGTGGGTTAAACCTAAGTGCCTTTATCATCTTGACATATCAAATTAAATGGTGTGGTCTTGACATGCATAATCAAGCAAGTTCTAGAATAAAAAATCAAAATTGACGCACTCATAATGAAAGTGAGCATGAAAGGAATAAAATATGCTATATAGGCTCAAGATCTCACAAAAATTATGGCTTTTTGATGTTCAAACTTGTGAATTTCAACTCAAGATAATACCTAAACTTAGGGAAACAACCTAAAAGTTTTTAATTCTTCAGAAATCAACTTATCATGCTTGATTCCCTAATGTCTTAAAGTTTAAACAATCAATGCATAAATACCTATGTTTTAATTCAAGTCATATAAATAAAAATCATAAATTAATCAAAATTCATTCTAATAGTGATATGAGTGATTCACGTGAGAATAAGACAAAATTCAGGGATTTCTAATGATGATATAAAAGACCCCCCGCACTTAAGATGTACATTGCCCTCAATGTACAAAGGAAGATATATTGACAAAGATAGATTTATAATCATAAGATAGGGAAAAAAGTGAAACTTCTTGAATGATGAATGAACTCCTTGAATTGGAGTCATGGAGAATAAACGGCCAAAGCAATGATGAGGGTGGAGGAGGATACTCCGGTGGTGGTAGAGGTTGGGTTCCACAAATGCTGCGCCAAAAGAATATTATATCTCATGTTGGCTATGGTCGTGGTCGAGCAGGGCATGGCAGTCGTGGAGAACCTTTCCCAGTGGAGTTTCAAGCTTCTAAGTAATAGTAAGCTTTGGAGCTCTTTATAACTGTGATAGAATCAGGAAATTTTTTAGGAAATATATAAAGAAGAATAATTACTCGTAATGAAATAGCCGAAATTAAAAATTGTAAAATAATAGTTATAAAACCTAATAAAAATAAGCTTAAAGAAAAATAAAAAGTAGTCTTAAAATAGAATAAAAGTAACAACATAAAATAATAAATAAAAGTTTTTAAACATCTTCATCACTAGATGGTTTGCGAGGTGAGGGTGGCGTTGAGATGTGGAAGTGCTGACAAATCTGCTGTAGAGTAGCATAAATGTTATCGAAGTGCTAAAAACACTGCTACTCGAATCAAGTAAGGCGCTCAGAGATTTCAGAGTATGAAACCGCCACATGAACTGGATGAGAGGGGCTGGTGGCTAAGACGGTGGGTCCTCATGACGTGGAGGGACATCATCAGTAATGTCCTCTGGATCCTCCTCCTCGGTGGACTGGACGAGGCGGTACTGAGGAGGGTAGGTGCCACGTCGTTTCTCGATCATCCTCATACTTAGCATGCTCGAGATGCCCTGTGGGGACATCTGGAAGATGAGAGTGAGAGAGGATGATTGGGCTACTGTGTTGAGGAGCCCGAAGTGCCAAGCCAGTCGAGTCACATAGGGCTCGATAGAGATGACTCCTCTCCTGTGCCGCTCCGTCTAGTGGCGAATGGCGAGGGCAATAAGTAGGCGAGGTCGATGACGTGCCCATTCGCCATATTCCATAAGAAATAGGCGTCGTGGGTGGTGACGACGTCGGTGCTCTCTCGTCTCCCTGTCAGAGTGTGAGCCAAGATGGCTTGTAGATACCTCAAGGATGGAGAGAGAGCCGATGCCCTGGAGTAGCTAGGATCGTAGGTGGCTGAGGCTGGGACGAGGTCCCTCCAACATTTTGAGGGGGAGTAGTGGATGTGGTGGTGGAGGGTGTTGAGTTTATTATCATCCATGAATTCCTCCGTGTATAGCCCTAGTACAATCCCGAACTCGGGTACGCTTAACTAGCATACTAGACCACCAAGGCGGAACTGGACTGTTCCAAGATCGTCGAAGTTGGTCATGACGATCTGAAGATGGAATGTCGAGTAGAGTTCCAATGTAAACTCTAGATACGTCGGCTCGACGATCTCAAAGAAGAGCCCCTATGGGTCAGTCGTAAGGAGGGCTCGGAGCGCGTCAGCCAAATAAATCTGTTCAAGTGCGGCTCAGTCAATGCAGCAGCCCACACCTAGTGGTCGGGCCCGTAATATCTGATATAATTCCTCCTGGGGTCCCAAGGGAACCTGGAAGAACGAGTGCCTAATCTCTGTGGTAGGACCCGAGGATGACGCTGCTCCTTTCCTCTTCTTCAAGGTGGGAACAACAGTCTTCTTACCACGTGAGGATGACTTTGTACCTGCGTTGAAAAATCTAAATTCAACCAATACGTCCCAAAAATAGCACAGAAGCACAAAACTAAATAGGAATATTTTATGAGACTTACGTAATGGATGAAGTAAACAAAACTACTAAATATATCAAGTTATAGGATTATGGGAATAATGTAACGGGAATATGAATGAATGCATGTGGGTAAGCATAAATTTCATGGAGTAAGGAAAAATGAAAGAGTATAGCATAATGTAGTAACTAAAATGACAAAAAATTTTATAAACAAGCATGAGTATTTTAATATTCTAACTATGAATTCATTCAAAATAGTTCAATAGAGCAGAGAAATCATGAAATAAGCAACATATTTAAAGAAAATAGAGAGAAAAGAGTAAACAAATGCAAAAGGAAGGAGTTTTGGGCGTCGGAATCGGTGTTGTAGGTGGCGCACGGGCATGGGGGTAAGGCGTGTGAAGTTGCAGCGGCTAGGGTTAGGGACTTTTTGGGGAGGGAGATGATGAATAATGAGGGGTTTATATAGATTTTGGGGCACACTGCGGTGGGACATGCCCGTGTGGCCTAATTTTTCCCCGTGTGTTTCGCGAATTTTAAATTTGGGTGCATTTAACATTCGGCCTACGCCCGTGTTCTTTGGGCATGTAGGTGCACACGGCTGTGTCAGACGACCATGTCTTGCTTCGTTCGCTTATCCTACGCCTGTGTACATAGGTCCACACCCGTATTCATTTTGACATTGTTGACCACGGGTGGATGGCACGGGCGTGCCACGCGCTTGTGTTACATTATTAGTTTCAACCACGATTTCGAGGTATGGACATGTCTCATGCCCGTGTTGTTTTGGCAGTTTCGCCCAGGGCCATATCGCACAGCCGTGGCAACTTATCGCATCCCGTGTTGGGAAAATAATCTTGCCCTATTTTCACATGGCCTAATGCATGCCTGTGTGCCTGGCTGTGTGGGCTTTAGCAAGCCTACGTTCCATGATTTGGTTAGTATGTTAGATGATAAAAACTAAAATTTAAAGAAATTAACACTGTTAGTGCTCGGGTTGCCTCCCAAGAAGCGCTTATTTATAGTCTAAGCACGACTTACCTCTCTTCTGCATGGTCAAGGTGGTGCAAGGAGTTTACACTCATCATCCCTGCTATCAACTTTATCAACATAAAGTTTAAGACGAGTATTGTTTACCTTAAATGTGCCGAATTTGGGATGAATTACCTCAACTGTACCATATGGGAAAATACTGAGTACCGTAAGAGAAATTTCTTCATTAGGTTCAGGAGTGGCAATACGAGGATCTGCTGCATTTAGTAGTACTTTGTCTCCAACCTTAAGTTGATTTGGTGAGGTATTGAACTTGTCCTGGCTCGGTTTCGATTTATCAGGTGTTCTCGATTTCTGTGTCTTCCATTCATCTAGCTCTTCGATTTGTAGCCTTCGTTCTTCATAGATATGTCCTTTGTTGTTGTTTGAACACGACTCATATGTGTTCTTCGAAACTATTTCCTGCATAGAGGGTGTCACCACATGATCAGTACCAGTAGAATGATTTATACAACCAGCTTCAATTTTTGATGTGTTACTCGAATTACAAGCTTGAAGGGTGATTGTTTTGTCTCCCACACGAAGTGTGAGTTCACCTATACCAACATCAATAATGGTTCTAGCAGTCGCTAAAAAGGGTCGTCGTAAAATTAAAGGTGCGTTACTATCCTCTTCCATGTCTAGAACAACAAAGTCTACTGGGTATATAAATTTATCGACCTTAACAAGAACATCTTCAATGATACCCTTAGGAAATCTAATGGTTTTATCAGCCAATTGAATGCTCATCCTAGTTTGTTTGGGTTTCCCAAGACCTAGCTGTTTAAACATTTTATAAGGCATAACATTAATGCTTGCCCTAAGTCAGCCAATGCATTATGAACGTCTAAACTACCAATTAAACAAGGAATCATAAAACTCCCTGGATCCTTCAATTTTTTAGGTAGCTTATTCTGTAATATAGCTGAGCAAATTGCATTCAACTCTACATGCGACGCCTCATCCAACTTTCATTTATTTGTTAAAAGCTCCTTTAAAAACTTGACTGCATTTGGCATCTGCGAAATGGCTTCAATAAACGGTAAGTTAATATGTAGTTTCTTTAAAAGTTTAAGGACTTTACCAAATTTTTCGTATGATCGGCCTTTCCTTGTCGCATTGGGGTATAGCACACGAGGTTTATATTCTGTATTCACTGTCTTTGGGTCATTTTGGCCTACCTCATTCTTACCTTTGCTTACCACCGTTTCTGGCCTTGGTTTTGCAACTAACCTTTCCTCATCCTGAATGACAATCGCATTGAATTGCTCCATTGGGTTAGATTCAGTGTTGCTTGGCAGGCTACCTTCTGGTCACTCAGAAATTAACTTGGCGAGCTGTCCAATCTGAGTTTCGAGCCCCTGGATTGATGCTTGTTAATTTTTGAGTGTCGTCTCGGTATTCTAAAAATAAGTTTCTGACACCGAGATGACTTTGGTTAGCATTTCCTCAAGGTTCAACTTTTTCTCCTGCTGGTACGATGGTTGCTGAAAGCCTGGAGGCGGTGGTGGTCTTTGATTTCCTTGACCTCCTCATGAAAAATTTGGGTGGTTCCTCCAACCTACATTGTAAGTATTGCTATAAGGATTGTTTTGAGATCGAGGATTGTTACCCATGTAATTTAACTGCTCGTTCTCCATGTTGTGGCCATAAGGTGGGTATTCCGAACTGCTTGATCAACCTCCACTTGCTTCGCATTGCATTACTGGGTGAACCTGTGAAGAACTAAGAAAACCATCAATTTTCTTATTTAAGAGTTCTACCTGATTAAAGAGCATGGTGACCAAATTGACGTTATAAATACCAGCTGTTTTCATTGGCTTTGTCCTCATGACTTTCCACTAATAGTTATTCAGTGACATCTCATCTATAAATTCATAGGTATCTTCAGGTGTCTTATTATTGATAGTTCTACCAGCAGCTGCATCAACCATTTGTCGAGTTGAAGGATTCAGGCCATGATGAAAGGTTTGAACCTGTAGCTAGAGTGGTATCCCATGGTGAGGGCATCTTCTCAAGAGGTCCTTGTATCTCTCCCATGCATCATAGAGTGTTTCTAAATCCATCTGCACAAAAGAAGAGATATCATTACGTAATTTAGCCGTTTTAATCGGCGAAAAATATTTTAATAAAAACTTTTTGGTCATTTGTTCCCAAGTAGTGATTGACCCCCGTGGTAACGAATTCAACCACTGTTTAGCTTTGTTTCTCAATGAAAAAGGGAATAACCGAAGGCGAATGGCATCATCAAAAACGTCATTAATTTTAAATGTATCACATAGTTCCAAAAAGTTTGTCAAGTGAGCGTTGGGATCTTCATCCTGCAAATCATCAAAATGAACAAATTGCTGTATCATTTGAATTATGTTAGGTTTCAGTTCAAAAGTATTTGCAGCTACAGCAGATCTAGTTATGCTCGATTCAGTTCTTGTTAAAGAAGGTTTAGCATAATCATACATAGTGCGCGGAGCAGGATTCTGATTAACAGCAATCGCAAGAGGTAGTGGATTTTCTTGGTTTTCAGCCATCTCCTCGGTTGTGGTTGAAGTATCGTCCTCTTGCTCTTCTGTGTATTGTAAGCTTCGCCTTATTTCTCTTCAGTTTCTATGAACTGTGCGATCGATCTCACTATCAAACAGTAATGGTCCTGACGGGTTTCTTCTGGTCATAAACTAGAAAAACCTGTCAGAAGAAAATAAAAATTTAAATTGCAATTAAAGTAAAATGGCTAAAGTAATAAAAATCGAGTGTTCCTAATATCCTATTTCCCCGGCAATGGTGCCAAAAACTTGATGCATGATATTCGTGATAGGTTTTAAACATTTATGAAAGTCTTGAGACTAACTTATTATCACGATTAAGGCAAGTGTACCTATCGAACAGTAGTATAGTTCAACAAGACCGGATTGTCGAACCCAAAGGACCTACGAGTACTAGTATTTACTTCCTTTTTATTATCTAGCCTAAAAATTAAGAGGTTTGGTTATCTAAACTAATTACTAACTAAGAATGCACAGAAAGAAAATTTGGGAAAATACTTATGGGAAAATTCGATTGATTAAGACAATACCTAAGGAAAAATCCAACTACACTTCACTTGTTATTTGACTCTGAATCAGATGATTTATTCATTTGACTTGATCCGTAGAAATCCCTAAGTTATATTTTTATCTCTCTTGAGACTAATAACATCTAACCCTAGTTTGAATAATTGAAATCTCTTTCTAATTAACACCCTAGAATTGCATTAACTCGATCTATGGATTCCCTTATTAGGTTTCACCCTAGTCCGACAAAATCTTATCACCTTATCTCTAGGCGTGCAATCAACTCCGCTTAATTATGACAAATTTACTCTTAGACAGGGTCTATTCCTCCTCTGAATAAGAGCTTAACTTGAATCAATATCCTGGAATATCAAAACAAGAATTAAGAACACATAATTAAGAACAAGTCAAATATTTATCATACAATTCAGATAATAATAACAAGATCCGTCTTAGGTTTCATTCCCCTTAGGTATTTAGGGGGTTTAGTTCATACTTATGAAAGAAAACATCTCAAAAGCATAAAGATAACAAAACATAAGAAAACTCAAAACTCCTGAAGGAACTTGAAGGGAGATCTTCAGTCTTGATGATGAATCCGGCTTCTGAGATGGATCAATCGGCTTTCCTTAAGTAATTTCTTACTTCCTACTCTGCGTCCCCCTCTTAAGTGCCTCCTCAGGTGTTTAAATAGGCTTTTGGATGCCTAAGAGCCCTAAAAATTGGCCTTTTCCAAATAGGACTATACTTGGGCTCGGCAGGGACAAGCCCGTGTGCGATTGCTCCAGCCCGTGGTCAAGGCTGTTGAATAGGTACGGGCGTGTAGTCTACCCATGTAAGTCGTGCTTCAATCATTCCAAATGGACACAACTGTGCGACACGCCCGTGTGAGGAAGTCCAAGCCATGCTGATTTCCCATGTAGGTCCATTTTCTCCGTTTTCGACCCGTTTCTCGCTCTTTTTACTCTCCTATGCTCTCCTAAGTATAAAATATGAAATTAAAGGATTATGAGCATCGAATTCGCCAAATCTAAAGAGAAACCATTCATAAATGGGCTAAGCATGGGATAAAAATATGTATAAATTACGGTTTATTAGACCTACAAAATAAAATGGAACGAAGTAAGCTCGAGTAAAGCTTAGTAAGTTCTTGAAGTTAACTTGTTATACTCGTAAATTTAAATACATCTATGTAACAATGTATCATGAGGTCAATGATCATAATTCCCCTTCTCAAACAACCAAGATAATTTAATCTATAAAATCCGCATCTTTTAAAATCACCAAGTCATGAACTGACACACCATATATAAAATTATAAGATCGTAAAACGTTCTTAAATTCGTTGGTTACTTGAAATAGTACCTTCCATACAAGTTTCTTGTAACAGTTACACCAGTACAAAGCCTGCTAGGCGCAAGGCTTGTTACAATCCACCGACACGAAGCCTACTAGACTCATGGTTCGATATTATATATCCAATACAACTCAATTTCATCATTAATCTCTACAAATCAACATCCAATAATTATAAACACTACATCTATTAGAGTACAATAAATATTAAGGAATTTAATTATAACGAAATTAAATATCATAAGAACTTACCTGTGTAATAATTATCAGTGTCCGATGACGATTCTTCGACTACTTTTCCCTTCCCACGATTATTGACCGATCTAACCGTTTCTTGGTCTAAATATAATAATTAAAATTTTAATTATCCAATAAAAACAACATAAAACACTTCAAAACATGTAATTAATTCATGAATAATATTTTACACATTCACCCCAACTTTTTACCTTTTTGCAAACTAGACCCTAAACTCAAAACTTTCATTTTAACACAATTATACACAAAGTTAAACTGATCGAATTCTTTATGATTCTTGCACAACCTATATTGCTCATAATTTCGGAAGAATTTAATGTGATTTTACCATTTAAACAATTAAATCCTTCAACAATAAAATCACTAAAATTTTCTTTGTAAGATAGTTCCATTTAACTAATAATCCTTTAAAACTACCATCAACTTCAACAACACATATAATTCATTCATAATAAGTCCTTAAAGTTTTAACAGTTTTATGAATTAGTTCCTAGGCTAGCTAGATTAAGCTACAACGATCTCAAAAACATAAATTTTACTATAGAAACAAAAGGAAAATTCACTTACATGCAAGCAGCATAGTTAATCGAATGTTCAAGCTCTACAATGGCTATTTCCTTCTAAATTTCTGGCAAAAGAAATCGAAGGAAGAAGAAGCTAATTTTTTTTTGTTTTCTTTTGTTAATGTTTTTAATTACTTAATTACTTATGTACCCTTAATTAAATATATAAACTTAACAATTACTTGCCCATAATCGTCCACTCAAATATGTGATGGTCTAATTACCTTTTTAATGCCTCAAATCATGTTCCCATAATGAATTAACTCCTTTAGGTTAATGACAGTTAACTTTTTCATCTATTTATATTTAGTCCTTTTGTCTTAATTAACTATCTAAACGGTAAAATTACCTAACCAAATTTTGATACGATATTATAAAAGCTCTATAAATAATAAATAGTAAATAAAATATCGACTTAATGGTCGAAATTGTGGTCCCGGATCTATCATTTCAAACACCACTGAAAAATAGGTTGTTACAGCCAACCAAAGGAAAGACTGCAACTATGTCACCCTAGTTGGTGGTGGTGGAAAAATGGGTTTGAAAAACACAACGAAAAATAAATTTAGGGAAAAACTAAAATTTTAATTTTTTTTCAAAACAAAATCTTGATTATGATATCTAAAGTAATAAACACTTAATCAAAATTGTAACTTTTCAATTCGTCTAGGATAAACGCTTCGATCGAGTAGTCTTCTCCGCTATCACCAAGCTCACGTCTGCCGAGTGTGGGCTCACTTCAAATCAGAAAAATTTTCACAAAAATTACTAGTGGGTAATTTTGCAATTTTTTTAAACTTTTGGGTCAAGTTGTAAATCAAAAAAATATCTCTAGAAATTTCTTAGAATAATCTCTTTAGAGAATTTTCTCTCTACAACTTTTCTTTTGAATTCAAGTATGTGTAAATAATGACCCAATGCTCTCTTTATATATGGAAAGTTTAGAGTGTTCAACTATGATTAAACTCAATCACTTAAATATTATATTAATTTAATATTAAATCTTATTAAAATAATAGAATCTACAAGATAAACATTAAATTTAATTTAATATTAAAATAATCACTTTAATATTAAACTAATATATTACTATTAAGATAATTATTAAATTTAATTTAATATTAAATTATTAAAATAATATTATTTTTGGAATAATTAATATGAAATCAAATTCTCTGGTAGAGTCCCAGTAAGAATGTAACTCTTTTACTGCTCAACCACTAATGACCAACCGTCGCCGACCACCAGGACGTCGCTGTTGCAGGCACCGGCATCGCCGTATCTAGTGGTGCATGTGCGACACCCTTACAGAACCCTGAACCGGTTCGTCTGCTACCAGTTCGGTCTGGGTTAGTGATGACTCGACCAATCTGGTCTAGCCACCGATTGGACCGTCAGTCCGGTTTCACATATTGGGCCCGGTTCGACTAGTTTTTGGATCTTGGTATTGATTTTGGGCTCCTAGACCTAATTTGCGATCTTAGGTCCAATTTTCAAGTTCAATTACCTATTGGGCCAATTGTCTGACTTGAAAAATAAATTTAAAAAATATCATATTAATTTTAATTGATTTGATTAATTTAATTTTACTTGATCAAAATTAATTTTTTCAAAAATCACTTAGATTTTCCAAAATTGATTTTTCAAGAAAATTCTTTAATCAAATTCTTTAATTGAACAATTCTCACGACAACTTAATTTATTTCCACATCAAATAAATTGACTCAATTAAATTATTCCCAAAGTCGTAGAATTTTCTTTTGGTCCAAATGCAGTCCAATTGAGCTTTTGCTAAGCTAGTGGAGGGACCAATATGACATATCCAATTAGGCTGTAGTGATTGCAATTATCTCCAGAAGCATCATTCCAATAATTTGCGATTACTTAATCATGGAGTCAGCCCACAAGAAGTACCATGATTGAAACCTCCTTATTATACTCTTTATTAAAGCAATTCATCCAACTGCTTTGTCTAATGACCTCATCATATGTGTGTTACCCTCATATGATATCCTTGATTCCTTTGAGTTAAATCCATTCACTCAATACAATCTTATTTTATCTCATTGTCACCATTGTGTCTTCTTAATGATTAATATGATCACCGTCAACAAATGAATTTGATAAATTACTTGTTCGAGAACAAGCAAGCTGTGGCCACATTCCATATTTATCAATCCCCACAATGCCAATGAGAGAATATCATTAACTCTTCCATTGAGCTATGAATTCCACTGTTGCTAGTAAGGCCATGCCATACACAAGTCATGTACCTAATATACCGGCTGTGGGCTCGATCATCTTTAGAGCATAAAGATCCACTTATATTAAGGCACATGAGTTGCATATACATGGTCAATGACTAACTCAAGATTTAGGTAAATCACACCATGAATGTCACAAGTGAATTAATTCAAAAATTGATTTAGAATTAATTCATCTTGGGTCCAGTCCAATGTATCATTCTACCAATGAATATATCTATGTCTTTACTCGTGGAGTCAACTGCTCTGATAGCCAAGACTAACCGTCTCTCCAATTGGAATTCTAGACAACATAATAATCCTTCTCAGTATTTGAATCAAATGCTCATTTTGATTCTTTTATGGGATTACAGACCTATTTAGATTATCTACTGAAGTACGTTGTCTTTCTTGCAATGTAAACGTTCTTTACAATGCCACTTATCTTTAGTTTGAACTTTAGATAATTAACGAGCTAATATTTGCTTGTCACAATTTCTCTATGCATGCAAAATATAAAAGACATAAATACAAAAGACATGATAGTGAAATGTGAAATTAACTTTATTTATTTATTCATCGTTCAAATAAATAGAAAATAATTACATGTTTACTACAATATGGGCACATTTCCCAATAGGTGTCAACAATGGCCCAAATCTAACTTTCATCCATCCAGATCTTGCCACCTCCCACAATGTGGCCTAGAAATGGTACCTATTGTTGGGAAAATATGCATTTCTTCTCTTTGACATATACCTCATTCTCTTGTAAGGTTTGGAACGCCTCCCTCAAATGTTCCACATGCTCCCTAAGCGACTTATTGTACACCACAATATCATCAAGGTGAACAACCACAAAATGATTTAGGAAAGGTTGAAATGCCTTATTTATTAGGCTGCAAAATATGGCTGGAGCATTCGTGAGTTCGAAGGGCATCACAAGGAACTCTTATGAACCATACCGAATCACACAAGCTATCTTTGGCTTGTCTCTCGGCTATTCGAACTTGATGGTACCCTAATCTCAAATCTAACTTAGTAAACCATCTCGCACTACCAAGCTAATCAAATAAATCTACAATAAGGGGAATATGGTACTTGTTCTTCTTAATAATCTTGTTTAAGGCCTGATAATCGATGCACAATCTTAAAGACATATCATGCTTCTTTTGACACAACATCGGTGCTCCAAATAGGGCTTTAGACGGTCTAATGAACCTGATATCTAAAAGCTCCTTCAAATATTTCTGTAATTCTTCCAACTTAGGCGAATACATCTGATAAAAAGCCTTAGCTGGTAGCTCAGAATTGGGCATCAATTCGATCCAGTTATCCACCTCCTTCTTAGGTGGCAACTTTGCTTTCATCACATCTTGAAAATATTGAAGTAACTATCTCACTTCTTTTGGAATATCATCCACGGGTTTCACAGCTTCATCAACTTTTAAGGTGGCTAAATAGGAGACTTCATCTCTATGTACTCCTGTAGCAAATTGGATCATCAACAATGTTTTTCCCACCATGCCTCCTTTCCTTTTCATTCTCACCATACATTGATGGTTCGAATCTAAAATCATCGTGTAATTACGATAAGGAAAAATAGATGCATAAATTCGGTCAAGGAAACTTTATCCAACCACAAAGTCATAGTCATCAAATGGTATTACCTTAATGGATGCCTTACTGATCTAATCGCCAAGTTGGAGATCCACTCCTTTTGTCACACCCTTTATTAGAACACTTTCTGAGTTTACCGTCTTGGTCCAACCTGATTCATTCTGGATCTTGAGACCAAGTTTACGAGCAGTCTTTTTAGACATGAACAAATCTGATGCACCTGTCTCAAAAAGTACATTCAATCATCTGCCAGCCACCATGATGTCCACAAATATTAGCCTATGACTTGTCTTATCGTCGACACCCCCTAGTATTAAACCAAGATTCTTTGTTGCTTGTTCTTGCTCATCATTCCCATTAATAGTAGAGAACTTGATTTTCTTAGGGAAGTCCTTTACCATATACGGGCATTAACAAAGATAGCAACATATTGGGCCCTTCTTCTCCCATGGGTTGTCTTGCTTAGCTTTTTGGGTCTTGCCATTCTTTTTCACCTTATCTTTATCTACCCCACCATTGCCCTTTGGCTTTAATTTTGGCTTGGAAGACTCATACTTTTCCGACTTCTTGACATTTAGATCAAGAAGCAATTCAGCAACAGTCATGGCTTTGGAGAGTTTTTCGACCCCCCAACATTCCAATTCTTGCTTAAGCTACGGCTTCAATCCATCCATGAAAAAGAAGAATTCCTCATCTTCAGTTAGATGAGTGATTTGCAACATCAACTCACTAAATTATTTCACGTACTCCCTTATTGTGCCTTGTTTCGAAAATCGACGCAACTTAACCCAAGCCTCCTTCTCAGCATATTCTGGGTAAAACTATGTTTTGAACTCCTTTTGAAACTCCTCTCAAGTCCCAATTCTAATTCCACCATGTCTCAAATCTGTAGGCCTACGACACTACAATAAGAAAGCAACATCAGTGAGATACAAAGAAGTTGTGTTTACCTCAGTATTATCATCCTTGATGCCCACGGCACAGAAGTATTGCTCAATCTCCCATAAGAAGTTGTCCACCTTTATTGTAGACCTTGCCCCCTTGAAATTCTTTGGTTTGGGAGCGTCAACCTTATGGCTTGGTATTCCACCCAACATCTTTTACCTATAGCAACACAACACAAAACAAGCTCACCCTCAAACTCCTCAATCTTTATGTGTAACTTCGCCACTATGGCTTCGTTATCTGCCCTTATTTCCATCATAATAGCTTTAAGAGTCTCATTCTTTTTGGTCAGCTTAGCCACAGTGGTGTTGAGGAGAGCTTGCAATGTATCTAAGTTGGAACTAAGGGCCTCGTCCACATGTTCCTTGAGTTGCTCCTTCTCCGAGCCAAACTCCTCGATGCGTCCCTATCATCTCGAGAGTTTCCTTTATGTCCCTAGTGGACTTCTAGAGATTGACCACTCATCTTTCCAATGTCGATGGCATATCCCTCGAACGGCTAGCTTTGCTGGCCCTCCATGAGTCTCTATTGGATCAACTTGTTCGGCAACTTCTTTTGACATCCTTCAATGGTGCATTCGCAACACTGGCTCGAATACTAACTGTCAAGGGGCTAGAACTTTAGTCTCGCAATCCGTGCAACCTTTGGCGAATTCTTCGCTTCAAAAACACCTAAGTCAACCTAACTCCCAACAATTGAGGATTCAAATAGAATTCTTCTAAGGCACTAATGCAAAGTGGAAGCAATTCAAAGATGAACAAACTTGAAAGGTAATACCCTGAAAATTTCTACAGTAAGAAAGTAAGATATTATCCTAGATATAGTAAAATAAGGAAATAAAGTGACAAAAAAGGAAATTTTGAGTTATGACAGCATTGGTAAGTATATTATGATATATTAATTCAAGAAAGGACTAAATTACAAAAGTGAAAAAAATTTTCTTGCCCAAGAGTAAATACTCAAAACTTGCGAGGTTAAAGTGTAAATATAAAAAAGTTAAAGGACCAATATTGCAAATATTTTAAGGGAGGAATGATCTAGAAACTAATGAAAATGGATAAATTAGGACCAAATTGAATAGGTGAAGAATTATGAGGGACTAAATTGTAATTTTACCAAATTAAGTGATGACTTAAGGATGGAATTTTAAAAGATCATAAAGGGAAAAATGGTCAATTAGAAGAGAGAGAACTCTAGAAAGCAACGATGATGTTGGTGATATTTTAGATTAATAAATAAATATCAGTTTATTAATATTTTGATTTGATTTTTAATTATATTTTATTATTATTTTATTTAGTATATAAAGAAAGAAAGATGAAGAACTCTCTTCATCTTTCCCATGCCACCAACGTGAGAAGAGAAAGGAAAGAAAGAATTTTTCTTTTCTTTACAATTTGGTCCTTTTATAAAAAATTTACCATTTTCACTTAGAAATCAAAAGAATTTCCATAGCTACCAAGAGAGAAAAATAATAAGGATACTATGGGGAGCTAGAATATCAAGTTGGATTCAAGAAATAGAAGCTGGAGGAGAGAGAAAATTAATTAAAGATTGAAATGAATAGGACTAGGTAAGAACATCAAGATTTCAATATATTTTTAATTTCGATATTATTGAAAAAGCATGAAAATTGTGTTAAAGTAGAGTTTTCTTTTATAACATTCTATGTTCTTGATATGTTAGTGAAGGAAAGTAAGATAAAGTGATGGGAAATACTTAGTTACCAACATTTTGCATTAAAACAGTTTTGGACAACAGCAGTAGTTTAAATTTGAAAATTCACCAAAAAAATTATAAATTGAATTAGAGGTTAATTAAAGTATTAAATTAAATACTATTGAGTCTCGTTTTACATATAAGAAATTTTGTAAGCAAAAGAATTTCATATTATGAGATATATGAATTTTTGTGAGACAAGGTCAAATTGATTTTGGGTTCCCCTATTCTGACTTTGAAAAATCATCAAAAAATTGTAAACAAAATGATTATGGGTTTAAATTTACATGTTTAAATTCTTAAATTAGTCTATTTTTAATAGAAACAAACTTAAACATCATCCAAAGTCCGTACTAAGAGATAATTAATTTTTAATAAAGAAAGGTCAAAGCTGCCAAATAGCAGAACAGGGATAAATTTGAAGATTTTACCGTACTTATTGGCTAAACTATAAATACTGAAATTTTTATGGTATAAATATATTTGAGTCTAGTTTCAAAAACATCAAGCGGATCTTAATTTGGAATTCTGTAACTCAAGATATAAATAATTTAGTTACTATGACTCAAGTGGACATCTTTGAATGAACATTTTATATAAGTAAATAGTGAAATAATAGATAATGTTACATATAAGCAAGTTATATACATTAAGAGTGAAATGGAGAGGAGGAGGAATAAAATATATATGAATATTCAGCTACATGGGTTTAGATTAAAAATGGCTAATTTTGCATGTTTTTGGCTCAGGGACTAAATTAAATAAAAGTACAACTTAAGGGCAATTTTATTAAAATGTCAAAAACAACCAAATTACATGAAATGAATTGTTTTATTGTCTAAATTAATAATTTGAATGAAATTAGTAATTTAGATTAAGATCGGGTGGGAAATCGAGGAAAATGGAGAATTTTCAAAATGCCCCTGAATCTTGGTATTTCTACAATTTAGTCAGGTAAGTTCGTATGGTTATATTTTAATATTATATGTTAAATTGATGAATGTTAATATGTATTTATTCATATTATTTGTAGAAAATAAAATTATTATGGTTAAAATTATGAAATCAAAGTGAACGGAACACAAGATTGGGTAGAATCGTTTTATGGCAAAGGATGAATTGAAGGATAAGACCATGGTTGGACCATGCCAGTGTTTATATGTTAGACCATAGCTGGGTTATGGAATTTTAATGAAAAGACCATAGCCGGGTTATGGCAATGTGAGACCATGGATGGACTATGGCAGTATTTATATGTAAGACCATAGCTAGGCTATGGCATTCTAATGATAATACGATAATTGAGTTATGGCACTACGAATGTAAGACCATGGTAGGGCCATGGCAATGAATGTGTAAGACCATAATTGGACTATGGAACAAGGAAAACGATGTACTCATATCCGTAAGTCGTTCTCCAATTCAGAAAGACTTGGTAAGTGACATATGGAATTAATATTGAAAGACTTATGGTTATTTTTAGTATTGATCTGAAATAAGTGTATCCATCGATATTTTAAATGATTCTACGGGCAAAATTATGATATGAAACAATATGAGTACGAAATGAACTATTACCCGTATATGCCTGAAATATATATAATGATTTGTACATGTTATATGGGCACATGGTGTGGAGAGTTTATGTACATGGAATTTGATTAATGTTAAGTTCGATATGAACTATTACCAAAATAAATATACATGAAATACATAGAAATTATGGTACATGAAATATTGATATAATGAAATGAATGATATATGTTTATGAAGAAACAGTAAGAGAATGATATGTATCATGACCTGTATATATATGATTATCTTTGATATGTTGAAACAAGGAAATTATGTAAGTTGATATGAGTATTAAACTCAAGTGTGACATGTCGAGATAATAGGTATGTTAATACTTAGTACAAGTAGGCATATAAGTGATTTCGGTCAATTTGATAAGTTTGAATACTAGAGTATATGTGATGATAATACATGTATAAAACTTGGTTTTAGCTTGATTTGAGTGCTATGATATGGGTTGTTTATGTCTAAAAGTGTTAAGTTAGGTTGATGACAAATGGGGTGAGAAATGTGGCTTGAAAAATAGCCTATTTTTGTCCACATAGGTAGAGAGACGGATGTATATCTCTTGACAGTGTGAGACACACGGCCTGACCACACGGGCGTGTGACCCCTGCACCTTGGTGAAATTTTAATATAAAAAAAAATTTTGAGTACCCGGTTTAGTCCCGACCTGATTCTAATAAATGATTTGGGCCTCGAGGGCTCATGTAAGGGACTGTATGATTAAATTTGATCAAAATCTGATATGAATGCTAAACGTTTATGAAATGTCTGTTACTTGATCCATAAACTCTGGTAATACTCTGTAACCCCGTTCCGGCGACAGATTCGGGTTAGGGGTGTTACATGAAATATAAGAACAAAGCCATAGAAAAGCAAAAGCACAAAGAGAATGTTTGAGTGAATGCTATCAAGAATTCTATTACTCAAAACTGAAGTGATTTACAATGAGGGGGAGAGGCCTCTATTTATAGTTGAGCCTCCCTAAATTCAATGGTATAGATTAAAGTACATCAACGTCTAAGATTAAAAGTTATCTATAAAATCAAATCTTTAAGATTACATATCATATCTAAGATTGCATATCTTTGAAGATTACATTCCATATTTGCTATGCTTTGTAGATAGGCCTTCAATCTCTCTAAGCAACGAGCTAGTCTGGTTAGGTCAAATGACCTCATTTGAACATGATGGATCACACAAGTGTACCGGTGTCTGATACATGCCTTGGGTTGCTAATATCTCATGGAAAGCATCATCAAAGGCAAACATTATACTAAAGTCATTCCCGAGATGTGAAATATGTTGGTATGCTATACTTATAGGGAATGGATAGTTTTTTCGTATTTTGCTTCTTATGATATTTTCCATTTAAATCTCGAGTCTATGGAAAAAACCCAACTCCCTTCTATTGACTCATAGCACTTCCTGAAGGTCCCCAATGTCATGTTGCCTTCGATACTAAAGCCTTAGCATTATGTCGTCTCTATAATCGTGGATACACTAAATACTCCTTCGAAGAAGACTTAAATTGGTTTGAATGTATGGTTATTTTTTAAGGAAAGACTATTGAGTTGAGGAATCCAATTTATTTTCTAACCATTAAGTTTGAGGACTAACATCCAAATTACATCTTTGATGACCCTACAACAAGGTCCAGTTGAGATGTTAAATTTTTTTATATATGAGTATTTGATTAAAGAGTCGGTGGTTATTTCAAAATGTGTCAACCAAAGATTGGCTTAGGATGTGGACATTAGGACTTTCAAGGTGGATATTATTACAAAGTCATGTGTGGAGATGAGACACGTAAGAGAAACACTACAGCAAAACAGGTTTTTAGCGGCGTTTTTTGGGCCTATAGCGGCCCTTATAAGCGAACGCCGCAAAAAAAGCTGCTAACATTTTGTGGCGTTTATGAAAAAAATCGCCGCTAAAGAACATGACCTTTAACGGTGCTTTCCCAAAAATGCAACTAAAGACCATGACCTTTAGCGGCACTGTTCTCACAAACGCCGCTATAGAACAGACCTTTAACGACGCTTTTGCCACAAACGCCACTAAAGAACATGACCTTTAAAAAAATTATTTTAATTTAAATAATATTTATTTATATGATAAATATTATATTATGTTTAATTTTTGAAATTTAAACTTTAAACTATATACTTTTAAGGATAAATAAAAAATATTAATTAAATTAAATTTTCTATTAAAACTTTAACTTTAAAACTAATATAAAAATTCATGAATTTAAATTTAATACATAAACATCGATTCAATATGTAATTAATACATAAAAAAACACAAAGTATTACTATTTCTAAAACAAAATTCATTCTGGTGAGAAAAGAATACCAAATCATCATCACCTCTCATTAATCAAAGGAAAAAGATCAGAAAAGAAGAAGAAACAATATACAACAGAGGGTTGGTTCAAGCTTAGATGAAGCCAAAACATTGCAATGCCTGCATATAACTTAGAGAAGTCCTATGATGCTTTCAATTCAACCACCAAAGAATCCAAAACACCGGAACAGAAAGCCAAAGTATGCACCTGTAAGCCAAAGTCAGGCCAGTAAGGAAATCACTTATACAACCCTCAAAGCCACATATGTCAAAGCACATTATCTGATCTCTTTGAATTATGATATGGAAAGATAAATTTTTAATAATGCCACCATAAAGCAAGAATTAGAATTTGTTTCGACAAAAGTCATTGATCATGTAATTAATCATGTGCCTTTGCATGTATAAGCGCTGCATCTAAAACCTACATAGTTTAAATAAAAAATATCACCAAATCCATGGCCTATCCTCAAACAATCTATTATTTAGATACGTAAACAAGTCAAACAGAAAGCAGCTTATGGCAAGCATTTTCCTGATCCACTATGTTGGTTGTTTTATCTTTATTTCTTCCCTGAGTTCAACTTTAAACCTCAAAATTAGATGTACACAAAATTTTCCTTGTGAAGTTGAGAAACCAATCGCCACATTATTTTGGTAACAATCTGATTAATTTGAATATCCTTTTAACTCTTGCATGAAAGATGATATTTTACCTTTGGTTATTTATGATAATAATGTGCATCTCTTCACATGAACACCAATAAAATCACAAAAATTTCTTCCTAATGGAAGAAAGAAAGATAAAGAGTTTCAATTTGAAGTTATAACAAACCTTATTACATGCGTCAATGGACTTTCTGCATTCTCCCATTTTGAGGAAGCACGCAGCTACATTCAGACATAAAGAATTCTTCATGCAATAAATCAGGAAAGTTGAAATTAATAGTATCCAGAAACAGCTATCTAATATCATGTACCAACTGATAGATCAAAGGACATGATAAATTCTTTCAATTACCACGAGGCAGGAAGAAACTTACTCTTGTGTCTAAAAACACTTTTCCTTCCTCATCCGTTTGTGGATTAACATGATTGAACTCCCGAAGCACCTATAAATAAAGCAACACATGGAATTGAGCTACATATGAACTTCAATGTACCACAGTAGAAAACACTTTCACTGATTTCACATGAACATCTACTAAATAAAGTGTATTTAGGCTTACCCTATAGCCATATAAGATCTGTTTAAAATATTTGACATACTACCTTTTCATATTTTGCCTTGGCAAGTTTAAATTTTCCCTCTTTGAAGAGTTGGTTACCCTGCAGACCAATGGTTAAATATTCAAATTAATATTCTTACAGCACAACAAAACAAAAAATTAAACAATTAATGTGCATCACCGCAACAGCTTGCAAGCATACACATGAAGATGGGGCTGTAAAGTGTACGACCAGACAATGGCTTATTTAGGAAGAATGCAACATAAAATATGCCACATACCGTCACTCGAATTTTTTCTGCTTCATTCATTATTTCCTGAAACTTCAAACCAGTCCAATCCTGTAATGAAAATTTGAGTTAGGATGCACTATTTGTCATGACAAAATATTAGTGCACAATGACAATGTAACAACTATATTATCTAACCTAAAACCAATTAATTATAGTTGGAAGGTTCTAACTTGAATATAAGCCTACAGAAAACCCAATTTAAAGATGTGGGATAACGCCACTTAATATTTCCTCTCACATCTATCTCAATGACGACCTACATGCGGACAGCCTTACAAGGGGTAGTAAACCAAAGCAAGAACAGAACACACTTGAGCTTTGATATTATGTTAAGCATCCACCCTAAAACCAATTGTTTATAGGCGGAAGGACCTAACTTGAATGTAATAGCATATGAAAGTCAAGACTTAATACTATAAGAAGAAAATGGAAGGATGAAAAAAAAAATGAAAGAATAAGAATGGAGAGGTAATCAATTAAAACACCCAAAGAAACAGATATGCAAAATTACCATACCCTTCATATGAAAAATGGGTTTTTTTCGTTAACCACCTTTTGTTCATTATCGATATGTAAGAAAATCTACTAGAAAATATTTATTTTATATTAATTCAGTTATTTTCCAAAGAAAAAGTGAATAGAAGGATTCAACTTACAACTTAATCTAGTATGAAGTTTTTTCAGCCTCCATGGTGGAAGTCATAAAAGTGGAAAGCTTCCAATATAGAACAGTGACACATTAATATAATGTTGTTTTCATACAGAAAACATATCGGCTGAGGATGATTAAGTTGTCAATTAAATACAAAAAGAGCCAATTTATTGAACGTTTATTTCACATCGTTGGGTCACAATTAAATGAAGCATGGCAATGGAAAATGGAGGTTTGTTCAGGACATGGTACGGTAGCTTGGAAGCAACTGCGGGGAATATTAATGGGTAGCGTTCATGAGTGCTTTGAACACTATATTCCAAAGACCGTTTTGGAGAGGCAAAGTCAATAATAAGGGAAAACAAAAGAATTACAAAGTTGATGTAATTATTTTTAAAATTGAATTTCAACTTGCAATCTTGTAACCTTTATTGGAAAGTAGTCTTCAATTAGCAAATATGATAAAAAATTTGTGGTCAATATACTTCAATACTAAATTAATTAATAATTGCATGAACTAAATTTTTAAATAATTAGTGGTACGAGCTATGAAATATTAATGGCCACTTGATTTGCCATGCAAAAGTTGACTCAAAACAGTACTAACCTAACCTGTAACGAAGAATTAAGCAATTAAAATTTTTTTAATTGATAATTTCTTTGGTACTTTCTTTTAAGCAAATCCAAAAGAAAAATGCACACACAACGGACATATTTATTATGTTATATAAAGAGTCAACATATAAAATGGAGCTTTGACCGTCAACTAATTCATATCTCCTACCCATGGTGCTCTAAATTAGGATGGAAGCTTATAAAGACAATAAACTCACCAGCATCGGGAAGTCCATCCTTTCGCAACTCAAATGTTCGCTTCCTTTCGTGGTCCAGGATGGCAATTTTTGTTGGCGTACTAAGGTATATCTTATCCACCTTTTCATCAACAAGAACGGTAAATATAAAACAATGTATACAAATTTGAATTGAAAAGACAGAAAACATAAGCCTGCTTTAAAAATTTTAGACTAACTTCTGATTCAACTGTTATTGCATCCCCTTGTTCAATGAACCGCTCTCTGTTCTGCAGGTTATCCAAATAATCCAGTGTCTCTAGTCCTTCTACTCGCACTTCACTAAATAAAAACTAAATACAAATTGAATCGTACAGAACAAAGAATTAAGTCCAAGCAATATAGCATAACAACAACACCTAGATACGGAACTTTTTCTTTACTCTTAAAATAATAACAAATAAAAATTGCTTCTAATCACAACTTAACTTTAATTAAAGATAAAATAATCATGTGTTGCAAGATGTTTGCTTTATCTATGCAAAATAGCAAATTTGTAAGATTCAAATGAAGAAAATGGAATAATAAAAATGCAGTTGCAGCAATACAAGAAAGAGTTTAAAGCTTTAACAGAGAAGAAACTGCAGAGAATAGTTTTTATTTTTATATATATATTTTAAGTTATTCAGTATTCAGCCCTTTAAATAGCTGAGTTACAACGTAGGTTGTTTCCAAAAATATCAATTCTGAGAATCAGAATACTAACAATTCCCTTCAAAATAGGGATATGCTCTAACTGTGAAACAAATTTATTGAATTTCAAATAAACAAGAAATCAAACTAACGTTCCTTAAGCAAATAACTAACAAAATTCACTTACCTGGCATGTAGAAGACAAGAAAGAAAGAATATATAAATCAATTGCGTTAAAAAACTACTTATGTTCAGTGATTAAGTACGACTTTGAACTCATATTTATACTCCTGCTTTTGACAGTCTAGTTCCCCCTTTACGTAAGGAATAAGGGCCAAGGCTATAAGGCGATTTAATCAAATATTCACCATATCATACTGTTTCCACGGCTTAAGAAAACACTAGCATTGTTAACTGAAAAAGGGAAAAACTACTGCAACTGCTAAAATTAGAGATGCATGATACAGTGTTTAAATGCAGAGCTTCCATTTTCTTCGTTTTCTTTATCTATCACCTCCTCTTCCTCCGGTTTCTTGTCATCTAGGGTTTCCGTTGCCATAGAAATAACCGGTAAAATTAAAAGGAACCTATACGTTCCCTTGAAAGCCTATGATTAAAAGAAACCCTTATAGATCGAGAGAAAAGGAGTAGCTATGGTGGCTAAATTCAATGCAGTGAAATGAAAAGGAAAAAGAAGTGTGATTGGTGTAGGTGTATTGACTTGGTGTTGTTGGAAATGGGAAATTTGCGGGAAAATTTTGAGAGTAAAATGGAAAAAAAATAAGTACAAACTTTTATTTGGGGGATTTAGGGCGCACGACGGAGATGAGAAGAAGAGGGAGTAAAGCGGTAACCAAAAATTATTTTTTGGCAGTGAGCGGGATTTTGATTTCCCCTTTTTGGTATAAAAAATAATGGCATTTTGCGGCGTTTTCACCAAAATCACCACTATAGCTCAACTTTTCGTGGCTTTTGTCCAAAAGCTCCATTATTGCTCAATTTTAATTTTTTTCATTTTTAACATATTTTTTTATTTTTTTCTTTCAAAATTTTTGTACTGAGATTATCATTTTTTGAAATTTTTTTATTTTGAATATTGAACTTTTTAACTAAAATATGGACTAAAATATTAAATATTAAAATTTTCAGTTTTTTATTTTTAAATTTTTAAATTTTTAAATTTTTAATTTTTTTGAAGATTTTTATAATTTTTAAATTAACATATAAAATACAAAAGGAAACTTTAACAGAAATAAAATGGAATCAATGAATTAAAAAAAATACAAAATGACACAGCAATACAAGCATTATTGTTTTAAGTATGGTCCGCATTAGTTGTTTAGATTTTTATATAAATGATATTTAATTATATGTATAACCTAAATTTTGATAGAGATACATCTCAGAATTATATATAAATTTCGGTTTAATGTGTAATTGTAGACGTGAAATTTTAATTGTAGTTTAAATGTATAGTTGAAACTTTAATTTTTTGATTTAATCATACACATTTTAAAAAATAAATACATCAATATATTTTTATATTGAATAAATATAAATATTTATGTATGCAATATATAAATATAAAATAATGTTATATCAATAATTGTGTTAATAATTTACAAGAACTAGATCAAATTAAAATTCATGTATACAATTGCACACTAAACCATTGTTCATGTATGCTTTCGGGATTTAACCCTTTTTGATATATATATTTTTAAAAAATAATAATTTATATTTATCTTATTTAGATTTATATTATATAAAAATCCAAGATACACAAGTTAAGTAGTTCACCATATTCACCCCTAAACACTAAAAATTAAACCCCAAACACCAAACTCCAAACCCCAAATCATAGACTATAAACATATACCCTATACCCTAAATCCTAAATCCTAAATATATATATTACAAGGGACAAAAGTAATTAAAAAAGAGTCTTATTGCTTACCTAACCCTAAAATAAATTAATTTTTTGTCATTTTATCAAAAACCCTAACCCTTAAACCTTAATAGCCTAACCCCTAAAACCATCAAAAATGCTAAGACCCTAACTACCAAACTCTAAATCATAAATCATAAACCCTAAACTCAAAACTCTAATCACAAAATAATAAACATTATATCATAAACCCTAAACCCCCAAACCATAGACATTAAACCTTAAATCTCAAACCTTAAACCCTAAAATAAAATGATTTAAAAAACAATCAGTCATATACTTAAAAAACTTTAAAATTATTTTAAATAATAGTATTTTAATTTTTTTCATTTTTAATAAATATTTTTCTATGTTTTTAATTTCAAATTTTTTCAATGTGTCATTATTTTTTTTGAAGAATTTAAATATTCAATTAAAAATTGTATTTTAATTAATATAAATAAACCAGTTAAATAATAAATGGACAGATAAAATGTTTTTTGTGGCGTTTTTAAAAAAAGCGCCGCTAATGCTCGATCTATAGCGGCATTTTTCAAAATGCGCTGCTAGTGCCACTAAAGCTCAACATAAAACGACGGCGTTGTGCTTAATTTTTTTGTGGCGTCGCTAATGGTTGACCTATAACGGCGTTTTTTAAAAGCGCGGCTAATGCTCTATCTATAGCGGCGTTTTTCAAAAAGTGCCGCTAATGCCACTAAAGGTTGTGCTTAATTTTTCTGCGGCGTTTTTCAGCCGCTAATGGTCGACCTATAGCGGTGTTTTTTAAAAAACGCCGCTAATGCTTGATCTATAGCGGCATTTTTCAAAAAGCGCCGCTAATGCTCGATCTATAGTGGCATTTTTCAAAAAGCGCCGCTAACCTCTATTTATAGTGGCGTTTGACACCGCTAAAAACTTGATTTGCTGTAGTGAAAACGTGAATTTTCTTAATAATCGTCACGACCAATGTTGTAGAGCTTATGGATCTAAAATCAAAAGAAACTCGATCTACTTTGTGGAAATTGACGATTACACGATTTGGAGATTAGAAGTATTGCAACATACGTGCCCTGTCCCTTAGCTCGAAGCTACTTCTTTACTTGGTTATGCCACCTTTCTCACATTAGTAGCTAGCTAGTTTAGCTTATATCTATATAGTTTTGGTTAGGACTATATTTCTTTTTTCTTTTATTTTTCAATCATTGTTAGGACTCTATATTTACTTCTTTAATATTTTAACTTCTCATGATTTAGTTTACTTTGCCCTAGTTAACTGTTAACTGATGCTAGTATTTTATACTACTTTGGTTTAAATATAGTAGTGGTCTTTGTACTCTTTTGAACTTTCAATTTTAATCCATCTAATTTAATTTTGAGATATTGAATCCTTATACTTTTTTTTTATTTAAAAATCTTCATCCAATTGTGCTGTTAGAATTGTCATTTTATTTAAAAAATTATTTTACATTAATTTTATATATTGTATAGTTAAGTTTAAATAAAAATATTTTTGATATATAAATGATTGTAATTAAAATTAATTTTATTTAAAAAGTATTTGTTCAAATTTGATTTAATATAGACTTAACAAATATTCCAAAATTTGGAGAGATGTTATTACATCAGAGGTGTTTATAGACTAAACCGAACTTCAAAAAAATTTCCTAGCTCGAGCCTAACCCAGCTCAATCTACCCAAATGACCTATTTCACTATTTAAAAATAATAAAAATATTTTTTATTTAAATGTAATTATAAAAAAATATTAATATTATTGTAAAATTATTTTATATTTTGTTATTATTTTTAAATAGTAAAATGGGTCGAGCAGAGCCAATCCATGGATAAAAATACGAGTCCAACATGTTTAAGGAGTATTTTTTTTATTTTTTAGAAATTTTAATATTTTTTCATATTTTTTAAAAATTAAAATAAATTATTTGATTTTTATTTTTTTTACTTTTTTGAAAATCAAAAAGTTTTTATTTTTTCATAATTTTATAATACTTCAAACCAGATCCAAAAATTCGATTAGATCCAGAGCGCCATAGTAGTTGTCGAAGCTAAACATAAAATTTAAAATATATAAATAATCTATAATTTAACAAAATCATGCTTATAAAAAAATTAAAAACAATTAACATAACATAGTGAAATAACTAAACAATTACCTGATATAAAAGCGATCAACTAAACTGATTGATCCAATTACACTCTTTAGCCGCGATGTTGCTTCAACACAAACTCATGAATTTTTTTTTTTTTTTTTGTAAACTACGTATGAAATTAAAAACTCAAATCCAATGCTAAGTGGTGATCTCCAATTTCTAATTTTATCAAATATTAAAATTAATTTAAAAATAAAATAAAAAAATTATTAACAATTTGTGGAGTCGTTTCGAATAAAGTAAGAATCCTTAAAACATTTCAACAACAATTTGAACGATTTTCCACAATCCATCAATATAATTGACATTTTCATTTCATTCATAAATAGACATAAATTTCACATTTTTAAAATTAGCCCAAGCAACACAAGAAGGAAAAACATTTACACACATGAGTGCTCAACCGAATTCCCAATAGTTGTTGGGGATCAATCTGTATACATAAATATTGTACGTTATTATGGTATTTCTATTAAAATAAAAATGCATAGGATATGTTTACATTTTGGTGTAAACTCAGGTTGGTATAAATTTCACTGATACATTTTTGTCTATTTTGATTTGTATCCATAAGTTTAAGCTTGTAATGCTTATCAATTCATACATTATTTTAAACTTTTAAATTAATTTTTATTTTTTATCTTAATTATTTTTATAATTACTTTAGAAAATAAAATATAATAATTTAATTAAGTTGTTGAACATAATTAATTAATTTTAAAATTAATATTTTCATATAAATATATTTATATGTTTATAATTGAAATATGTTTACATGTAAAATAAAAATAAAAAAAATACTAATAAACATGAAATGATATATCGAAATATAACAATACAAATATGTATTTGTATCAAAACAAAAAAAAAAAAAAACATGTCCATCTATATGTTAGGAGAGTTGCTCTCCTAAGATAATTTTTAAAAATAAAAAGTCACTCTTATTCTTATACAATTTTTTTTTTTTTACTTTGTCAATAACCATTAATTTATTTTTAAAAAAACCACTTATATAATGTATGTATAATAGGTAGTCTTATTAGAAAATTTTAAAGAGAGTAAATAATGATAAAATTATTTGAATGAGATGACGTTATCTTAATTAACGAACATCAATTTATAGAATTATGCTTTGTTAATTTTTAAATATAATTATGCATTATTAACATATTTAAATATATCAATTTTAAAAAAAATTATTTTAACCCTTCATTTAATTTTTTGCTTCTTTTAATCCTTAAACTTGCGTTGTTTGTCAAATTACCCAAAAATAGAGGGAAAGTTAACGTTAACTTTACTGGTATAACATTCAAATAGATTGCCACTTGAATGTCTCATTAACAATTGATTATTTAAAATATTTAAAAATTAAAAAATTATTTTAAAACATTTAAAATTATAAAAAATATTTTAAAATTTAATTAATTGCTAATGTGGTCTACATGTGGATGCCACATCAGTAAAATTAACAAACTTTAACTTTTTCATCTATTTTGAGATAATTTGATAAATAATGTAAGTTAAAGAGTTGAAAGAAGAAAAAAAATTAAATAAATGGTTAAAATAATTTCCTTTATAAAGTTAGAGGATAAAATAAGAATTATCCCTAAATTTAATGCAACTTCTTTTACTTGTAAAGGATTGATATAATTGGACCCAACATCAACGTGAAAGAGGACTTGAATTTACAACATATTGATACAAGATCCAATCTCTGCCCTCCAATCTCGTCGTCCAGAAATAGTCAAAATTTAAAGGGTCAAGATTGTTTGAAAAAAATTGTGACGAGAAGCAGGAGATAATACAATATGGGGGGTGGAGAAAAGCAGGGGAAGAGCCAAACACCGAAAAGGGCGGGGAATCGCGAGTGATTAAGAGCGAATCAAACGATTCGTCTTTCGGTCATATAAATAATATCCCATTTCTCCCTGTACTTCAATTCCCTCTCCTCTCTTCCTCTTTCCATTTTCAATCTCTTCTTTCAGATCTCATTGAAAGGTACTGCTCCTTTTCCTTTCTCTTTTTTCCTTTTTCCTTCACAATAAAATGCTTTGAACAGATCGATTCGAATATTATCAAGATTTCCTTTTTTATTATAAATGGAAGTGGAATTCATTTCGTTTGAGAATGAGCTTTTTTTTTCTTTAATAATTAAACTCTTGATTCTGTTTTTGTTCATCAGATTTGTGAAATTAAGGATAATATTTGGTTCATCTATAAAAGTTGTAGCTTTCGAATGCTACTGATCTCTCTATATGTTTTGTTATGTCCATAAATTGCTCGATTTCATAAATCCCTAGGTAACTAATGTTGAATTGTTCTTTTTGGTTGCTTTGCTTCCCCCCCCCCACCAACCCTCCCCACCTAAAAACAAGAATGTAATTTGGATGCAAAAGTTGATTATATGTTGAAATAAAATGTATTTTTTTTTGTTTCGTGAATAATAATCATTTCCATTGTCTTTGTAGTTTAATTGTATATTTAATCTTTTACTCTAACATGAAAAAACAAATTCTCAGAAACTTTTGATAACGTAGAAAGGAAGTATATTTACAATGAAATAATGCATTAATGTGTCATAGAGTGAAATTTTGAAGTTGAATTCTAGTCTGATGAGGATATTTGTTTCTTTTTTTGGATTTTATTACCATAAGACTTTGAGCTGTGGTGTGTTAAATTTGTTGTTTTCCAACTAAAATTTTCACTTTAAGGAACATTAATTTAGCGCCTTATGATGTGACAAGGTAGATATGGACACCTTCCTATTCACTTCCGAATCTGTCAATGAGGGCCACCCCGACAAGATTTGCGACCAGGTTTCAGATGCTATTCTTGATGCATGCCTAGAACAAGATCCAGAAAGCAAAGTAGCTTGTGAAACTTGTACCAAGACAAACATGGTTATGGTCTTTGGCGAGATCACAACCAACGCTAAAGTTGACTATGAGAAAATCGTTCGTGATACTTGCAGAGGTATAGGGTTTACATCAGCTGATGTTGGCCTTGATGCTGACAACTGCAAAGTTCTAGTTAACATTGAGCAACAGAGCCCTGATATTGCTCAAGGAGTTCATGGCCACCTCACCAAGAAGCCTGAGGAAATTGGGGCTGGTGACCAGGGTCACATGTTCGGTTATGCAACTGATGAAACCCCTGAGTTTATGCCTCTAACCCATGTGCTTGCAACCAAGCTCGGCGCCAGGCTCACTGAAGTGAGGAAGAACAAGACATGCCCATGGCTGAGGCCTGACGGTAAAACCCAAGTGACTGTCGAGTATCGTAATGAGGGTGGAGCCATGGTCCCTATTCGTGTTCACACAATTCTCATTTCAACCCAACATGATGAGACTGTCACCAATGAGAAGATCCATGCAGATTTGAAAGAACATGTTATTAAGCCTGTTATTCCTGCGAAGTATCTCGATGACAAAACCATTTTCCATCTCAACCCATCTGGTAGGTTTGTAATCGGTGGACCTCATGGAGATGCGGGACTCACTGGCCGAAAGATAATTATTGATACCTATGGTGGGTGGGGTGCTCATGGTGGAGGTGCCTTCTCAGGAAAGGATCCTACAAAGGTGGACCGTAGTGGTGCCTACATTGTTAGGCAAGCAGCAAAGAGTGTTGTGGCCTCAGGGCTTGCACGCCGCTGTATTGTGCAAGTATCCTATGCAATCGGTGTGCCTGAACCATTGTCGGTATTTGTTGACACATACAAGACAGGCAAGATCCCAGACAAGGATATATTGCAATTGATTAAGGAGATCTTTGACTTCAGGCCAGGGATGATCTCTATCAATCTTGATTTGAAGAGGGGAGGCAAATTTAGGTACCAAAAGACTGCTGCTTATGGTCATTTTGGACGTGATGACAAAGATTTCACTTGGGAGATTGTCAAGCCTCTTAAACCAAAGGCCTAACTTGGTTTGGTTACATTAAAATTTCAGCAAATGGTTACTATTGTAGCCATGATTCTGGTATACAGCAGAAGAATAAAGAAACATGTGATTTTTATTTTTTAAAATCTTTACTACTATTATATTCAATTTTTTTTCTATTAATGAAAGAACATCATTTGTGCTATAATATGCTTTTGCACCATTACAGCCATCTCTTTTTTTGTTCCCATTTTCTCAAAGGAATAAGTGTAAAGTAAGGGTAACGATTGTTTAATAACATTCACCAATATCAGAGCATACACGAAAGATAGCTTTGGAACTGAACTGGTTGCTCAACTGCAGGCAAAGTTAATTGAGTTAAATACCCATAATCATTATGTCAATTGCTTGCCTATTTTGGAACTACTCATTTCCAAAATGCTCTGCTCTGTCAAACAAACATTTCCTAAAATAGCATGTCTGCGCAATGATGAGGAAACCCGGAAAATGCTGTATTTGGAGGACTCGATGACATATAGTTTTAAAAGTTTAAATGGAGTTTTCACCAAAGAAACAAAAAAGTTTTTAAGTGGAGATATATATGTATATATATGAAACATAACTTTTTTATACAAAGTTTGAGCGTAGAATTGTTCGTGTAGTGCATATTTTACCTGAATGTTTCATTGGAGTTTTTTATTCGTCAAAACAAAGAGCTCTCTATATTTTAGTGTTGATTGTAATGTACAAAATATATTATCTAACTTCTACCAATAACTATTTTGGACCAGGTTTAATCCCAGCTATGTGTTCCTTACAAAGAATTTGGATTGATATAGAATGATTAGCTATTTTACCCATCTAATTTTAAAAAATTTAATATTTACAAAAATAACATTGGTTCAAAAATATTCACTAAAATAACTTAAAATGAACAGTAAATTTAGGGTTTGAAAACCCAATAGCCGGCACCACCTTATATTTTGGCCCCATCATTACCTAATGATTATGTCAGCCTTTATAAAAACGAATATTTTGAGTTCGGGACATGAATGGTTAACACTAGGGTAATTTTTTTTAAATCGTATCATATAGGAATACAAAAATACCAGTATTTAAAAAAATATTGGTTCTGGTTGTGTAATGGCAGGCACTAGAGTCATTTAAAAAATTTTTTTTGGTGCTGGCCAGTACTAAGTACATTTTTCGGGTCCCAAGACACTTTTTTTTTAACTTTGGGACACTGATGGCTGGCACCAGTGTCATTTTAAGGCAAGTAGATGATTGACACCAAGTACATTTTTCGGGTCTCAAGGCATTTTTTTTTACTTTGGGACACTAATGGCCGACATTACCTCTTTCAGGTCCCAATTTTTTTTTTGGGGGTTTTGGGACACCGATGTCCGACACCAACTTTATTAGATTAAATTTTTTTTTATTTTAGAACACTGATGGCCAACACCAAGTATTAAAAAATTAGTTTTCTTAATTTTGGGAGTTAGATGGCCGGAACCTCTTCTCACTCTATATATAGGAGATAGTTTGGGTTTTGATAATGTAAATGGATGAGAAATTATTTTTTTGAAAGAGCCATCAAAATGAGAATGTTTTGTAGTGCATCATCAAATGAGTTTTTTGTAGAGGATTGCAGACGAGAGTTTTTTGTAATGTACAACCGAATTTCAGGGTTAAATTATATACTGTCATGTTTTAACGGATTTGAATTATATATTTTCATGTCAACTGTAAAAGTTATGCCATTAAGGGCAGAATGACTTTTTGCGCCATAGATGGCTAACCGAGATGTCCAACGCAGATGGACATTATCTATGGTGCAATAGTGTTTATTCCGCAACTTATAAGTGGGGTATTGATGTAACGTAGACCTGATTCAAGCAGAAGACGACTAATTGTGAAGAAACTACTATTCAAAATAATTGTATTATTTCTTTAAAATGTTTGTATTTTTTATATCTGTAAATTTAATATAGTTGTTTAGGGTTTAATGTTTCATTTTTATATTTTCGTGTATTAATTTCTTAGAATGTTTGTATTTTTTTGTATCTGTAAATTTAATTTAGTCCGTATTATATGTAGTTTGAATTTAAAATTTTCGTTTATTAATTTTACCCATCTATTTGTAGTTTCTTGTGTGTTTAAATTTAATCTAGTGCGTGTTATTTTTGTTTGAATTTTATATTTTTGTGTATTAATATTCTAGAATGTTTGTATTTTATTGTATGTATAAATTTAATTTGTTGTGTACTATTACTTATTCGAATTATATATTTTATTATTAAATATTTCGAAGTCATTTATTCAAAAAATAATTATTTTAGAAAATTAAATTAATATTAAAAAATAGAATAATTACAAAATAAAGTAAATATTTACAAATAAAAATCAAAATTGTCGTGATCTCGGCTACGTCCCTAGCACTGGCGTGTAACAGTCCGACTGCCTCCGTCCGTGCACCTTGGTAAGGCATTTGATAGTTGCTCAGTCCGGCCTCTGGTGTCTCGCCCGGTATACTTAGAAAAGTAATATAATCATATACACCATAATCATGAGTTAAAAGGTATTACGTGACCGGAGGTGCTGATGGAAAAATATCTTCAATAGTAGGTGTGCGTGCTTCCCGATTGAACTCTGAGTGGTATGAGGACAATCCAGACCGTATCGAATGTTGAGGCTCGTGGTCGTCACCAAAAATATCCTAGAACAATTGAGGAAATTAGGGCTCGGGCTCGGGCTCCGAGTGGTTTAATGACGAGTTGGATGGTATGATGATGAGCCAAATGCTTCATATTAGTGCTCGGGATCGAGGTTTGAAGCAAAATTGGTTTCGGTGTTCCCGAATGGCGGAACTCGATTATAGCGCAGTCATGCGTTCCTCTGTAACCATCAGGAAGATTCAGGTTGCACATCTTCCTGGACCAGGATATAACAACCTTGGAATATAAATGGCTTCCCGTGTGCCATATACCATTCTGTGTACTTGCGCTAAAGAGAGAACCCTTTCTCTAAAACATACAAGGGAGGGCGCCTCGAATGTTGATCATTCTACAGAAAGATATACGGTTCATGTTTTTTTGCCCAATTTAAAGCGTCCCGACCTAAACCCTTTTTGTCCATTCCGTGGACTTCTTTGATGTCGACGGGAGGGTTCTAGATAGGCTGTGCGCAATCGAACTGGCTCAATACCCGACCTACATCGTGTTACTCTACCATATGGAAATGAATTAATGGAACATTTGACACAAACAGTTGTTGCTGCTCAGTAACCCATAATGGTATCAGTGTCGCGATCCCTTCATCGACATATGACATCCATAAAAATTGCATAATATAGACAACACGTTATTAGTTAATTTTATTGTGCAATTATTGTATTTAAAAAAGAAAGATTCGAAAACGTATTTTACGCCATCCCGGAATGAGTCTCGATCATCATACAGTACACGGGTACGGTGAACAATCACCCGATTCCCGATACAATTGACCATCTAAAAATAATAATAAATTATCAGATTATTTTTTCCATGCAAAAATGAGTATACTATACTATATAATTAAAAAACATATGACAAAATTGAACTATATATTTACCTGTTCACGAGTGGCCACACATACGGTTGGTGGCTCACTAATGCCAAAAATGACATTCGATATAATGCCCAAGATTGCAGTAGAAGGCAACAATCTCCCATTGTTTTTGTAGAGCTCGCGGTATAAGCATGCCAACACTGTAGAGCCCCAACTAAATCTACTGGCAATCTCAAGATCCTCTAATAAGGGGAGATACATAATGTGGACTTTATTTTGATTGACGTCCAGCAACAGTATCCCACCTATAAGTTGCAGAATGAATGCTCTTGCAGTGTAGATAATGTCCATCTACATTGGACCACTCAAAAGATGCTGGAAGTTTTCTCTTAACCAGGTAAATTTAACACTGGTTAATCGTCATTCCTCATCGTTGAGGGGCACTCTTTCAACCATGGATCGAGCACATTTCCAAGCTCATTCACTGCTTTGTCGTTTATAGATAGCCCCAGTTGGAGTGCTACGTCTTGTAGTGTAATAGTTACCTCCCCATACGAAAGGTGGAACGTATGTGTCTCCGGGCACCATATTTCAACTAAGGTCATTATTAAATCGGCCTGCAGCGCAAATATCTGAATGTATGCGGCTACCCCACGACGTTCAAATACGGTAAAACTCTTCGATTGGGAAAATAATCAAGATCATAACCGGGATTATGCAATCAGGGTCTCACAATTTGGTACTGATCCTGCGTTTATAATAAATACAGAATTTTATATTTCTTGTTTAAAAAAGAATTTAAATGAATATTTAAAATTAAACAGGACATTTTTCTTCTCGTTTACCTTATTCACATTTTTAGCAATGTGGTTGTTGTCATTTAAAAGAATATTAAGATTACGGTCCATTGAGTGATCGGTGGTGGTCGGCGGTGAACGATGCTTGATGGAGGTGTTTGGAGGTGATCAACGATCGACAGAGAACAATGACTATTGACAGTGAGTGACAGTTATCAGCGGTGGTAATTGGGTTTTAGGTTGAAGTACCCTATTTATAGCGGGGGACTATAGTGGCTGAGTAAGGGTAAAATTGGAAAAATAAAGAAAAAAACTTGTTTGAGGCACTAACCTGTTGAGTCACCTTACACCAGGTCTAGCCTTCTAGTGCCGGCCAATGGAAGGCTAAATGGGCTTGGTGCCGGCCAATTCTTGGCCATTGTTGACTGGCCTGACGCTGACGCAGGCCTGATACAGGCCCTGACACGTCCTTTCAATTTTTTTTTTATTTCATTTCCATTTCCATTTCATTCCATTTCTATTTCCATTTCATTTAAATTAGTTTTTTTTTTCATTAAAATTTTTTTTTCTCATTTCAATATTTTTCATATTAATGACAAGTAGCTCAATTTTTTTTTCATTTCAGTTTTTGTTTTCACTTCAATTTATAATTTATTTTCATTTGAACTTTCATTCCATTCCATAATCATTACAAATTCATTTCATTTCATATTCATTTAACATTTCATTTCATTAATTTTTTTTCCATTGAAATATTTTTTCCTAATATACAATTTTTTTTCATATTAATCACAAGTAGTCTCATTTCAATTTATTTTTTTCACTCATTTCATATATTTTCATATTAATTAGAAGTAGTCTCAATTACATTTTATTTAATTTTTTCATTTTTTATTTAAAGTTTTCTCAATTTAAATATCATTCCATTTCAAAATTTTAAATTCCATTTAAATTCAAAAATTTTCTCATTTTATTTTTTTTTCTTTTTTTTAGGCCTGACCTATTAGGTCACATCGTAGCAGGCCTAGTGCCTGCCAAGCCGTCTACTGGTGCCCGCCACTGAAAGCCTATTTGCCAGCCTACCGCAAGCCTGACACAAGCCTGACCCGTCCTTTCAACTTTTTTTTTTTATTTCCATTTCCATTTCCATTTCCATTTCATTTAAATTATATATTTTTTTTCGATTTAAATTTAATTTCTTCTCATTTCATTTAAATAATATTTTTTCCATTTTAATTTACATTTTATTCATATTAATTTTTCTCTCATTGTAATTTATTTCATTTCAATTTATACTTTATTTTCATTTCATATTCATTTCACTTTATTCACTTTTTAATTAAAAACTTAAATTTAATTTATATATTTCATTTTTTTTTCTCATGTTAGGCCTAAGTAAGCGGGCTTCAGCTTGGTGCTAGCTAATGTAAGGCCATCTGTGGCAGGCTTTGTGACAGCCAATGTAAGACTATCTCTGGCAGGCCTTGGTGTTGGCCATTAAAAGATCTTTTGGCTGGTCACCTTAAATTAATCTCTTTTTTCCTTCTTTAATTTCTATTAAATTTGAATTTCATTTCATTTCATTCCCTATTTTAATTTCATTTTCATTTCACTTTTTACTTTATTTGATTTTCAGTTAAATTAATATATTTAATGTGTTTCAAAATAAATATGTATGTATATTGTATTATAATTTAATGTGTTTTAAAATAAATATGTATGTCTATTGTATTATAATTTAACATGTTTTAAATTAAATTTGCATGTATATTCTATTAGAATTTAATGTGTTTTAAATTAAATATGCATGTCTATTCTAATATAATTTAATGTGTTTCAAAATAAATATGCATGCATATTATATTATAATTTAATGTGTTTTAAATTAAATATGCATGAATATTGTATTATAATTTAACGTGTTTTAAATTAAGAATAAGAAAAAATATGTATTAATTATTATATTTAATTAATTGTATAATTTGAATAAAGTATATCATTTGTGTAATTTTTCATATTTTTACAATGTTTTTACAAGAACATGCGCTCAATAATATATCATTCGTCATGTTTGAGTCTGACGTTACGAGACGATTGACTGGAAATATAAACACGATGTGGGCAAGTTGATTGGTTGTGTCCGGATGTTCGACACAGTGCACAGTTTGGGTTTTCCCATCTCCCTGACATCTATGTCATTTCAAATTCTCGTCGATTGTGGTCGACTTTTAGGATGTCTACGGAGACTATGGTCAGGCACCATCTCGAAAGCAGGCGATGAAACTTTCCAATTTGAGACATCAGAGATTATAGGAAATTCGTTCTCCCATATACGCAATGTGCGTTACAACGTGTAGATCTCGTCTATGAATTGTTCAACATTTAAGTTTGCTCTCGCACACGCTGCATGAACATACACACACGGATATCGGAGAGTCTAAAATATTTCGCACTCGCAATACCTATTTCGCAGATCAACTACGTACGACCTAGGTGGAAGACCCGAGCGATGGCCGATGTACTCTTGAAATCGAAAAATTTCCAAGTTGCGCAAATACAATTCTGTGTTCATTGTTTGCGCCTTTCGACTATTTACCACCATGGCTGTGACAGCCCTAAAATGACCCTAGTCGGAAAGCGGTTTCGGGACCGCTAAACCGAGTCACCAAATTATTTGAATGTGATATTTATTGTCTAAAATATGTGATTATGAAGGTGTGAAAGTTTTAGGCTTCGATTTAGTAAATTGCATGTGAATTTAGTCAAAAGGACTTATGGGTGACATTTTTGAAATGTGATAGGCTAATCTACAAGGACCTAATAGTGCATGTAATCAAAAGGGAGGACTTGCATGTCAATTTCCCCCCCCCCCAATATGTAGTGGCCGGCCATGAGCATGGGTGGACAAGATGTTATGGCTAAAAACATGTCATAAACATGTTGGGGTAGTGCATTATGTAAGGATTAATAAAATAAAGAGCATGGGTGAACAAGATGTTATGGCTAAAAACATGTCATAGACATGTTGTGTTGGTGCATCATGGGAGGAAACAATAAAATAAAGTTAGTAATAAAGAAATGGAGAAAGAAAAAAAGAGAAAGAAAAGGATGAAAACAAAAGGAAAAAAAAATGTGTCCATTCTTTTTTCATTCTTCTTGACCGAAAATTCAAAAGAAAGAAGGGAGGAAATGTTAAAAGAGATTCGGCCATGCTTGTAGCTAGGTGAAGCTCAAGAGCTTAGAGGACAAAAGTTGGATAAGGGAAGGGAAAAAGTGATCGAATAGCCGCCGAGATCGTTCGACCACATCCGAGGTAAGTTTTAAGTGATTAAACGTTGAGTAAATTCAAATATAATAGGACATGATGAGTTGATTTAATAAGATATGATGTGGCCATGATATGTTCTAAGCTCAAATGGTAAGTTCTTAAGTGTTTGAGCTTGGGAATTTAAGGGTAATTTGAAATAGTCTGCTTAGGACAGCAGCAGTAACGTGACTTTAGAAAATCACCATAAATTTATGGATTTGAATTAGAGGCTGAATGAGACAAGAAATTAAATATTAATGAGTCTAGTTTCTTATAAAAGAAACCGTGTAAGCAAAGGAATTTCCGATAATGAGATACTTAAAGTTGTGTGAGACAGCGCAGAATGACACTGTAATCCTCTGTTCTGTTTTTAGAAAATCATTATAAATTGTACAAAAATGGTTATAAGATAAAATTTATATGCTTAGACTCCTTAATGAGTCTAGTTTCAAATGAAATCAAATACAACACATTTTGAATTCTGTAAAATGAGAAATCTGATTCGTAGTGAAGAGTGGTCAGATTAGTCAAACAGTGAAACAGGGGAAACTTTAAGAAAAATCTGGTATTGATTGGCCAAACATAAAATTCTGGAAATTTTATAGATGGAAGATATACGAGTCTATATTCAGGAAAAATTAACGGAAAGTGATTTGGAGTTTTGTAGCTCCAATTATAAATAATTTAGTGACTATTGCTCAGGAAAAACAGCTTGTGCTGAATTTGAGATTGTGTTGTAAACCTTGATAAACTTGTTTTAGTTGCTCATAAGCTATTGATTAAACCCATACGTGAATTCTAAATTGTGATATTGAAAAATGATAGATGTAGATTCAGCCAAGACAGTGTGTATACGTGAAAGTATATGTGATAAGGCCTAATGGCCGATGTGATGAATGTGAAAGTGTATATATGTGATAAGGCCTAATGGCCGATGTGATGAATGTGAAAGTGTATATATGTGATAAGGCCTAATAGCCGATGTGATGAATGTGAAAGTGTATATATGTGATAAGGCCTAATGGCCGATGTGATGAATGTGAAAGTGTATATATGTGATAAGGCCTAATGGCCGATGTGATGAATGTGAAAGTGTATATATATCTGATAAGTCCTGAAGGGCATTTGTGTCAGTACTATATCCGGGTTAAAACCCCGCAGGCTTTATGCGAGAATATTATCACTGATTAATGTCCGTAAGCTTCGTGCTCGTACTATATCCGAGCTCTAAAGACCCGATGACTACGTGTGGGGATTTTGTCCGGGTAAGACCCGATAACTTCGTGTGGAGATTATGTCCGGGTAAGACTTCGTAATAAGAATTGCTTATAAATATATTCAATGCGAAAGGTTAAACAGGTATGTACTCCAAGTTTATATGTGAGCTTGATTTGCACTAAATCATAAGGTAGTTATGTGATGCATACGAGAGCAATCTATGAGACTATTCCTATGATTATGTGACATCGGATCAGTGTGAGAGGTTATGTGAAATCATACGATACATCTATGTCACATGAGCTCACTTTTATGTGAAAGTTTATCTGCCTATTGTATATGATGAGATGTGCATATTCGGTAAAGGGATGGTATGCCCGAAGGAAGAGTGAAATAAAAATACGAACAACTATGTTATAATTTGATTGTTATCTGTTGACACTGCTTAAAACTTACTAAGCATTGTAATGCTTACTCCGTTTACTCTGTTTCCTCTGTTTTATAGATCTCATTTGGAAGCTACAGGCTCGGGGATCATCAGCAACTAGTCACACTATCACTATCCACTGTTTGGTACTGCTATGTTTTGGATTATCTTATGGCATGTATAAAATAGACTAGTGGCGGAAGAATATTTTGGTTAATGTATATAAGCCATGCGAAAATGGCATCTTTTGAATGTTTACTTAGAGAAGTTTAAATTTTATCCCTGGCTGTGCTTAGTACTTATCTAAATGAAGGACCTTTATTTCAAGAAAAAGTTCAAAATTTTACGGTTCTGACATGAGTTACAAGCCCGGTAATGCCCCTTACCTATTCCGGCGACGGTTACGTGATAAGGGTGTTACATTTTATTGGTATCAGAGCTACGGTTTAGTCGATTCTAGGACTAACGTAGCACGCGTGAGTCTATTTATACATGCCATAAAGTGATAAAATGATAGTGTGATGATTTTTGACTATTAAAATGTGTTTGCTGTATTGTAATGAATCTTGATCCCGATCGAGCTGTAGCAAGCTTCTGACTATGAGAATTTGCGATATAACTTCATTTAGATATGCCTAAATTATTAAGTTGATCAGGTACGTATCATGTACTCGTATTTGAATTTCGATTTGGATTGAATTATAAGGGTATAAGTGATGCAATTTTGAAAGAGTGTTATGACTATAAATGTGATTTTTGTATGTGGCTATGGAACTGGAAGTTGAATGGTCGATAAGCATGTTGTGTTTGTATTCAAGTAATGTAAATGATATGCTAATGTGTATTGCTATATGTGTATATGTATATGAGAATTGAGAGTGATATATCCGGGCTAAGTCCCGAAGAGCATTCGTGCTAGTGATATATCTGGGCTAAGTCCCAAAGAGCATTCGTGCTAGTGATATATCCGGGCTAAGTCCCGAAGAGCATTCGTGCTAGTGATATATCCGGGCTAAGTCCCGAAGAGCATTCGTGCTAGTGATATATCCAGGCTAAGTCCCGAAGAGCATTCGTGCTAGTGATATATCGGGGCTAAGTCCCGAAGAGCATTCGTGCTAGTGATATATCCGGACTAAGTTCCGAAGAGCATTCGTGCTAGTGATATATCCAGGTTAAATCCTGAAGAGCATTCGTGCTAGTGATGTATCCGGACTAAGTTCCGAAGAGCATTCGTGCTAGTGATATATCCGTGCTAAACCCCGAAGAGCATTCGTGCTAGTGATATATCCGTGCTAAACCCCGAAGAGCATTCGTGCTGGTGTTATATCCGGGTTAGGTCCCGAAGAGCAATCATGCTGGTGACGTGTATTCGGGCCTTCGTGCCTAGTAGGCTTCGTGCCGGTAATTTGAGAAAAGTTTAAGTGTTCATTACTATACGAATTCAAATTTAAATGAGATGATATGTTTACAAGTGTACATACATGATGTTTATAGACTTGGTTAAGTCATTTCAATGTGTAATAACGAATGAATGAGAGCACTATGTGTGTGAATGATTAGAGGCACTGTGTGTGTGCGAATTCCTTTAACCGAGCACTATGAGTGCGAGATCGGTCAGTGGGCACTAAGTGTGTGAAGTGGAATTCATGTAAGACCTCGTCTGGGACGAAGGCATTGATTTGAGATAGTGTGTAAGACCATGTCTGGGACATGGCATCGGCTCGATATGTGAGAATATGTAAGACCATATCTAGGATATGGCATTGTAAGAGCTATATGTGCTTAATGAGTATCCGTAATGATTTCGAATGATTCAACAGGTATATTTAAGATGATAAATTAAGTAAGATCAGAATAAGTGATACAGGTATGTACGGAAGGTATGAGAAAATCAGATGAAGGTAAAAAGATGGTGGATATGTTGTTAAGAAATGAATTCATGTTGTAAATGTGTTATGAATTTAGTCTATGGAATGCTTGGCATATGAAGTCATATGTGCTATTGCTAAATGACCCCTATTTTTTTGTTAATCATATTCAAGAAATTATTTCGATTAAGTTTGACATTTGAAAGTCTGTAAGAATTTGTGATGAATGCTGATAATTTTGGATATATGGGTTATGTGCTAAAATAAATCCCATGCAGGTATACAATATGAGGCTTGATCGATTGTATACGGGTATCGTTAGCGGTGATTGAATGTGCTAAATGAACTCAATGTTCAGGTATGTGGAAGTTGATTTTCTGTTGGAAATAGGTTAAGTTGAATAGTGAGATATGATGGAGTGATAAAGGATATTTATTGGGATGTTTGAGTATATGTGTGCTTTCAGTCAGGTTACAACTTATACATGAATGAAAATGTAGGTTACAAATATGTGGGTTGATGATGTGAATTATACATATTAATATGTGCTTAATATGTGTTTGAAATGCATTTGTGAATTAAATTAAGTGATTATTGCTTATGAAATCAAGAAAATGAGATATATGTGCATACCTGTAGAAATAGATATGTATTTCTTTTAAGATAAGGAAATGATTTTTATAGATCAATGTGAAATCAATAATGAATTACAACTGCTATCAATGAGCTAATGTCTTTGTGGATATATAAGAGGACGTTATCCTAAACTATGCACCGGTAGAAATTTTCGGGGACAAAAATTTCTTAAGTGGGGGAGAGTTGTGACAGCCCTAAAATGACTCTAGTCGGAAAGCGGTTTCGGGACCGCTAAACCGAGTCACCAAATTATTTGAATGTGATATTTATTGTCTAAAATATGTGATTATGAAGGTGTGAAAGTTTTAGGCTTCGATTTAGTAAATTGCATGTGAATTTAGTCAAAAGGACTTATGGGTGACATTTTTGAAATGTGATAGGCTAATCTACAAGGACCTAATAGTGCATGTAATCAAAAGGGAGGACTTGCATGTCAATTTCCCCCCCTAATATGTAGTGGCCGGCCATGAGCATGGGTGGACAAGATGTTATGGCTAAAAACATGTCATAAACATGTTGGGGTAGTGCATTATGTAAGGATTAATAAAATAAAGAGCATGGGTGGACAAGATGTTATGGCTAAAAACATGTCATAGACATGTTGTGTTGGTGCATCATGGGAGGAAACAATAAAATAAAGTTAGTAATAAAGAAATGGAGAAAGAAAAAAAAGAGAAAGAAAAGGATGAAAATAAAAGGAAAAAAAAATGTGTCCATTCTTTTTTCATTCTTCTTGACCGAAAATTCAAAAGAAAGAAGGGAGGAAATGTTAAAAGAGATTCGGCCATGCTTGTAGCTAGGTGAAGCTCAAGAGCTTAGAGGACCAAAGTTGGATAAGGGAAGGGAAAAAGTGATCGAATAGCCGCCAAGATCGTTCGACCACATCCGAGGTAAGTTTTAAGTGATTAAACGTTGAGTAAATTCAATTATAATAGGACATGATGAGTTGATTTAATAAGATATGATGTGGCCATGATATGTTCTAAGCTCAAATGGTAAGTTCTTAAGTGTTTGAGCTTGGGAATTTAAGGGTAATTTGAAATAGTCTGCTTAGGACAGCAGCAGTAACGTGACTTTAGAAAATTACCATAAATTTATGGATTTGAATTAGAGGCTGAATGAGACATGAAATTAAAGCTTAATGAGTCTAGTTTCTTATAAAAGAAACCGTGTAAGCAAAGGAATTTTAGATAATGAGATACTTAAAGTTGTGTGAGACAGCGCAGAATGACACTGTAATCCTCTGTTCTATTTTAGAAAATCATTATAAATTGTACAAAAATGGTTATAAGATAAAATTTATATTCTTAGACTCCTTAATGAGTCTAGTTTCAAATGAAATCAAATACAACACATTTTGAATTCTGTAAAATGAGAAATCTGATTCGTAGTGAAGAGTGGTCAGATTAGTCAAGCAGTGAAACAGGGGAAACTTTAAGAAAAATCTGGTATTGATTGGCCAAACCTAAAATTCTGGAAATTTTATAGATGGAAGATATACGAGTCTATATTCAGGAAAAATTAACGGAAAGTGATTTGGAGTTTTGTAGCTCTAGTTATAAATAATTTAGTGACTATTGCTCAGGAAAAACAGCTTGTGCTGAATTTGAGATTGTGTTGTAAACCTTGATAAACTTGTTTTAGTTACTCATAAGCTATTGATTAAACCCATACGTGAATTCTAAATTGTGATATTGGAAAATGATAGATGTAGATTCAGCCAAGACAGTGTGTATACGTGAATGTATATGTGATAAGGCCTAATGGCCGATGTGATGAATGTGAAAGTGTATATATGTGATAAGGCCTAATGGCCGATGTGATGAATGTGAAAGTGTATATATGTGATAAGGCCTAATGGCCGATGTGATGAATGTGAAAGTGTATATATATGTGATAAGGCCTAATGGCCGATGTGATGAATGTGAAAGTGTATATATGTGATAAGGCCTAATGGCCGATGTGATGAATGTGAAAGTGTATATATGTATATATGTGATAAGGCCTAATGGCCGATGTGATGAATGTGAAAGTGTATATATGTGACAGGGCCGAGTGGCCAACGTGATGGATGTGAAAGTGTATAAATGTGATAAGTCCCGAAGGGCATTTGTGTCAGTACTATATCCGGGTTAAAACCCCGCAGGCTTTATGCGAGAATATTATCACTGATTAATGTCCGTAAGCTTCGTGCTCGTCCTATATCCGAGCTCTAAAGACCCGATGACTACGTGTGGGGATTTTGTCCGGGTAAGACCCGATAACTTCGTGTGGAGATTATGTCCGGGTAAGACTTCGTAATAAGAATTGCTTATAAATATATTCAATGCGAAAGGTTAAACAGGTATGTACTCCAAGTTTATATGTGAGCTTGATTTGCACTAAATCATAAGGTAGTTATGTGATGCATACGAGAGCAATCTATGAGACTATTCCTATGATTATGTGACATTGGATCAGTGTGAGAGGTTATGTGAAATCATACGATACATCTATGTCACATGAGCTCACTTTTATGTGAAAGTTTATTTGCCTATTGTATATGATGAGATGTGCATATTCGGTAAAGGGATGGTATGCCTGAAGGAAGAGTGAAATAAAAATACGAACAACTATGTTATAATTTGATTGTTATCTGTTGACACTGCTTAAAACTTACTAAGCATTGTAATGCTTACTCCGTTTACTCTGTTTCCTCTGTTTTATAGATCTCATTTGGAAGCTACAGGCTCGGGGATCATCAGCAACTAGTCACACTATCACTATCCACTGTTTGGTACTGCTATGTTTTGGATTATCTTATGGCATGTATAAAATAGACTAGTGGCGGAAGAATATTTTGGTTAATGTACATAAGCCATGCGAAAATGGCATCTTTTGAATGTTTACTTAGAGAAGTTTAAATTTTATCCCTGGCTGTGCTTAGTACTTATCTAAATGAAGGACCTTTATTTCAAGAAAAAGTTTAAAATTTTACGGTTCTGACATGAGTTACAAGCCCGGTAATGCCCCTTACCTATTCCGGCGACGGTTACGGGATAGGGGTGTTACAATGGCCTTTCGGACGGCCTCAATGTACACGTGCCCAGCCTCGATCTGCTTAGCATGTCCCAACCCTATCCTAGGCATCAATGTGGCCAACTTATAGAATGTTGCTGAGAAAACAACAAAAATCGATAGATAATGTGTGCGCCTCAGTACAGTGTTGATCGCCTCTACCAGGTTGGTCGTCATCTGCCCATATCGAAACCCCTCATCGTAACTTTGAGTCCATTGCCAGTTCTCCATGCTACCCAACCTTGTCCAAAAATTTGTTGGTAAAGATGACATCTGGGATTCAAGCCTCGTGAACTTCTACCTAAATCTTTGTAGTTCTAACTCATGAGTTGCATATGCAATTTAGAATTAGTATTTTAAAAACTTACAAGCTGAAAGATTTTGAAAAGGAATTTTTGAAATAAATACGCCCAATATTTTTTACCCATGTTCACGAGTTTTTTTTTTCAATCTTTATTCTTATAATCTCTGTAAAAGTTTGCCGCGATGTGCCGGATGCAATAAACAGACCTCCATAGAACCCCCGGTCGCTTTATCGTAGCGAGTAATCCTTTCGATCTATCTGATATAAGGCAAATATTGTCTTTTCTGACAATGTGCCTCCGCAGATTTCTAAGAAAAAATTCCCAAAACTCGAAGCACTCACGCTCCACGATGGAGAAAGTGATCAGAAATACATTTCAGTTGCCATCTTGTACAACAACAATCAGGAGTATTATCGTGTATTTTCCATACAACCAAGTCCCGTCCACTTGCACTATCGCCTTGCAGTGAAGGAATGCCCTAACACACGGCTCGAACGTCTAAAACAATCGGTGAAAAACTCGTTTCTCCGATTGTATCTCCCTGTCCGGGACTTTATATAGCAGTGATTGCAAATTAGTCACTGTCCCGTGCACATAGTCTTGCATCCCAACTATCCACCCTTGAAGCTTGTTGTATAGTGTATCCTAGTCACCATACAACTCTCCCATCACCATTTGCTTTGCCTACCATGGCTTTCAGTACGATACTTTATACTTGAATCGAGTTTGTAGGTCAGCAATAAGGACCGACACTTGAATGGTGGGCGACTCTTTCACCAAAGGGATGATGTAGTTGCATATAGTTTTTGCATCTAACTTTTGATGGTCTTGCGACATACAAGCGGACGTGCATGTATGTGGACCTTTTAATTTCCTTATCATCCACATCTGTGTCTGCTGTATTAACACGGCTCAAACATGCTAGTTACACCCACTTGAGGCTTTCCAACATTCTCCTACGTACAAAGACTACGTCGACTTCATTATTTTATAATCCATACTTAACTTCAAGCTAAGTTGTTTTATAGCATGTAAACAGTCTTTCTTGTTATCGAATTGTTTTCCTACGAAGAACTCTTCATCATCGAATTCATCATCAAGTAGATGAGCTAGCATAATGTTTGTATATTTCAGGAACTCGCATGCAAGAGCCGCATCAGGATCCACGTCAATCATGAAGGACCCTAGATTGTTTCTTATAACTATACCAGGGCCTGTGTTCCTGGCCGAATAGGGGTTTGCATTTTTACCCTCCATCGGGCCTTCCTCATATATGTCTTCAGGGATGTCATCCAAATCAAGGTCACTGAAATCATTGTTGGGATCATAGTGGGACTGATCATCATTATCGGACCTTTCATCACCATATTCTATGGTGGCCAACACCTCTTCATGGATCTCTAAACTAGTACACAAGTTTGGGATGTTATACGGACATCCACCGGTGTTTGGATTTTCGGGAGTTAGCATTGACCATCCACAACCCGGCTGATATTCTCAGGAGACGTTAAGATCAAAATCAATTCCAGAACGCTGACTTGCTGGAATTACAACTTGAATGAGATCCGATTTAGTTATCTCCGCGAACAACTCAACTGGGCTAGGATTTTTCATCTCAAGGGGACAATAAATTACTATCATTGTCCCTAGATCATCATCATCCTTAAGCTTTATTTCTGAGAACTTGAGCGGATTTGTTGAAACCGGAAATTTGTAAAACAGTCTCAACATTTGCTTTCCGCAACGGGTTGTTATCTTTGTACTAATTTTTCGTTTTAAATTCACTAGCGAAACACGCTTGTTGAATCTCATTCATATTGTTTTCCGACTTAAAAAAAAAAGCCAACATTCTTCAATTGTATTTATCATTTCTCCATCGAAATGAATATAAACAAACAAGATCTGGGAACTCATCTTAAAAAAAATTTGCTTCCTTCTTAATAAAGAAAAATTTGATATTTTTAATCTTGATTTTCAACTAATAAAGCAAAAAAAAACTCAAATGGAAGACAAAACACCTATATATATATCTATCTAATAAATTTGATGTAGGCCATCTAATTCCCAAAATTAAGAAAACTAATTTCTTAATACTTGGTGCCGACCATCAATGTTCCAAAATAAAAAATAATAATTTTTTTAATCTAATAAAGTTGGTGCCGGCTGTCGGTGTCCCAAAACAAAAAAAAAATTGGGATCTAAAAAAGGTGGTGCCAACCATCAGTATCCCAAAGTAAAAAAAAATGTGTCTTGGGACCCAAAAAATGTACTTGATGCAGGCCATCTACTAGTCAGCACCCAAATTTTTTTTTTTAAAATGACACTAGTTCCGGTCATCAATGTTCTATTTTTTTTTAAATGACTCTAGTGCCGACCATTACATGGCCAGAACCAAATTTTTTTTTCAAATACTGGTATTTTTGTATACCAGTATGATACGATTTAAAAAAAATACATTGGTGCCGGGCATTCATTTCCTGAACTTAAAAAATTTATTTTTTTAAAGCCTTACACAATCATCAAGTAATGACGGGGCCAAAACACAAGGTGGTGCTGGCTATTGGGTTCCAAAAACCCAAATTTACTTTTCATTTCAGGTCATTTTAGTGAATGTTTTTGAACTAGGGTCATTTTTATAAATATTAAAATTTTTTGAGTTAGATGGGTAAAATAACCCGAATGATTTCGTGAAGTTGAAACTTGAGAATCAGGCATGATCATTGTTATTATTTTTCTTTCTTTTATTCCTTGAACAAAAAGATGATTACATGATGGAAAGTTGTAATTTGCAATAGTGCTCATTTTTATAAATTATAAAAATAATAAGATATTTTTTAAATTTAATGAATGAAAATTATTGTTATTTATTTTTTAGGAAAAAATATTATTATTTTTTATTGCTTTGTTTCCATTTGTATGTATTTTTTACAATATTAATTGTGATAGTGAGCTAAAAATATAATTTTTATATATAAACTTTTTAATGATGATAATAATTAATTTCATGAAAAGTAATTTTAGTAATATAATGAATAGTAGTGAAATAATTTCTCACTCCTAGAATTCATTTGTGACACTTATGTTCCTTACTATTCTTTATGATTTCAGTGACCATATTTTTTATAAATAAAAAAAGGTTATTGTGACAAAAAATGATCATAGAAATTTTTGAGTTTTTGTGACAAACTTAATAGTCACAAAAGAATAAAGTTTCTATGAAAAAAAAAATATCACAAAAAATATTGAGTGTTTGTGACAAAGTCACTAGTCACAAAAGAATAAAGTTTTTTTTAATGAAAATTCGGTCATATTTATTAAAAGTAAAACAACTAAAGCAAAACTCAAAACAAAAGTAAAAAGCAGAAGCTAAACAGACCACCACAAAGAAGAAACTAAACAGACCACCCAACAGCAAATAGAGACAAATCCCCACAACAAAATCAAGCATTGAACAGACTCTTTTGAGAATAAAAGACAACGGGGGAACAAAAATGAAACAAAAATCCCCACAACAAAAGCACCCAGAGACAAATCTAAGTTGGATCCACTAGCCTTCGATCTTCATAGTCAGCAGCGATGACCAGTGCTTGGACTTATTCCACCCAAAAATGATCCTCCTGTAACGCGTATGTTTGTTCAAGTGTATATAGTCGTTATCAAGTAATAAGTAAGTATCAAGTTATCGTCTCCATAGGGATTGTATTTATATTAAATCACTTAATTGTAAAATTATACTAACAACTTGGTAAACAAAAACACAATATGGTTGAGAAGTGTTGATTCAAACTAAATATATTAAACTAAATGCAATGATCCCTAATGCAAATTATCCCAAATATGCAAATTATATGAATTAAATAGATTTTATCAAAATTAAACATAATTTGCAACAATTATAACATAAATAAACTAGGACAATTACTTTAATTAAACTCAATTTATTATCAACATGCTTAATAACATTCGGAAAAATAGTCCATGGCAACTCGGTCTTTCATGAGTTTGGAAACCACATTAGGTCCTCTCGGAATCATATACTTAGTAAATACGCATTTTATTGATCCTTATTTACTAAGGGTTTCTTAGCATTCGTGTGAGGTAACAGGAACGTGTTAGGTTTGAAACAGTTTAATCACACAAATCTAAAAACTATGTAGATAAGAGAGCTTGATTAGAGTTGTTTTGCAACCTGCAATTTAATCGGTTTAGGATCTAAATTGAGCATGCACATTTCAATTGTGCGTCCACTAGCCGTCGTCTGGTTAGGATCGCTCAACTAATTCAGGTGCATTTCAATCATGTATGAACGAAATATAGACTTGATTTTAATTGAAAACATGATCTATTGAAGTGCAAATAGTATAAGCATGAATCAAATAAATATTATTTAATCAAAACAATCATCTTAGCTTAAATAAAATTAAGCTATGATTGTGGTAAACAAGAACAAAGAACGCATAGCAAACATTTTTAGATTAAATTAAAGAAAAGAAAGATTAAACCCAAATCAGAGTGACTGTCACCCAAAACTCTAACAGTTGAGGCTCCTTCTATCCTTCGCTCCTTCGATTTGCTCCTTTGCTGATGGCTCTTCAAGGTGGCTGACCAAGAGCTCTTTAAGAGGTTTAATTGCTAAAATCTCTATGAAGAGATTATACTAGGTGTGGGAAATGGAAAATCTAAGAGAATTGAGAGAGAAGAGAGAATGATGAGGAATGAGGGATGATGAATGAGAGAATGAAGGGGTCTTATTTATAGGTGAAGAGAGGTGGGTAGTTTGCTAAAAATAGTTGGGTTTAGTCTCTTCAAACTTTTGAAGCAATTTAAATGCCATAATAACTCAAGACTGAGACTCGGTCAAATGTAAATCTTCGGGCAAATCTCTAATTTCTTCAACAATGTAAGGACCTTGTGTAATTGAACCAAAAAGTGGTTTAAGAGGACAGCCATGTGTAGCCGAATTTGGGTTGACTTGGTCTTCAATTTGGACGACTTTTGGAATCCAACAAAGCTATCAGACCTGTCCAAAATAAATCAATAAGTTAAAGGACCAAAGAATAAAATTTATTCAATTTAAATAATTAATTACAACCCAAATTATTAATGAAATATTTTAAAATGAATTATTAAATATAATTTTATATTTTATTATTTAATTTAATCATGCATGGTCCATTTTATGTCTTAAAAATATAATATGTTCAAATAAATATAAAATAAATCATTTTATGCATGAAAATTATATAATAAAGCATAAAATCACATTTTAATAATTTCTATGTTCTAATTTCATATTTTCACATATTTCATTAATTTATTAAACGATTACTTAATTTTAACAACGAATTTAAGTAAAAAAGTGATAAATTACATAGAAAAATTCCTATATATTTTTCAGTTTACACCTCCCCACGCAGTAACCCATCCCGAGCCATTACTTACGCAGCCCTGTTGCCCTATTGGGCAATGTAACTGAAGCGACAGTCCCTAAAGGACTTTGAAACTTCCTTGGCTTCCCAGATCAGTGCACTTATCTCCGAAAGATCCTCCGGACTATCATTAATTTTATCAATGACTGACCTAGAGTCCCCCTCTAACATCACTGACAGAAAGCCAATGTCACAAGCAAAACGGAAACCACGAACCACTGCAAGCGTTTCAGAAGCAAACACTGTTTAACACTTGATTAGTAAGCCAACTACACGTTCCCAATATTTGCCTATATTCATCTCTAATGATAACCTCCGAACATGCTTTCCTCTGTGCAAGGACAAAACCATCATCAACATTGACCTTAGCAACATTCACCGATGAGAGGGGCCAGTGAACAATAGTGGATGGAATCGATCGAAGAGCACCAGTACCCAAAACAGCGAGCTCTGCGTAATAGCCACGGATGAAGACTACTTACTCCCCTACCCCCTGCTTTTTACCCTCATGCACTAACTTGTTCCAGGCATACCAGATAGGCAACAATGTAATTGCAATTTCTGTTCATTTAGGCATAGAGTAGTTTTCAAACATCCATGAAAGCCACTCATGGAAACCCATTTGGTCGTTGCTTATCGGGTTGACATATTGCAAAGTTACCCACACGTCTTTCGTAAAAGTGAAAAAGCGTAAGGCGTGATTCACATCCTCTACAGCTTGATTGCTTCTAGGGCACTGGGGATCATTTGCGATTCTCTCGCTATACAAACACAATTTCATAGGCAGAAAGGAGCGTAAAAAAATTCATATCGCGATCTCTATTTTCGGAGGGCATGAAAGCAGCCAAATCTGTTTAAATAACTTTCGGTCCAACGATTGTAAAATAGGGAGGCTTGAGTAATAGACGATAGCCACTACGAACACTGTAAATACCCGAGCATTTACCTCCCCAAACTACACAATCATCTTGGGGGAAAGTTGAGAGGAATACTTTTAATAAGCATGGCTTCATCAGCTGAGAAAACAAAGTCAATCAACCCCACATTCCATGCCATTTCATCAGGCAACATAAGATCCGATACTATCTAAGATGACTTACCAGAGTGGACTGGATCCTTTGAGGAACTGGACCTAGAAGCCAACACTCATCCCAAATAGAAATCTTCCTACCCAAACCCACTTTCCACCTTAGCTCCTTCTCTAAAAGTCTACGAGCTCTCCGTATAATTCTCCATGCCAAAGGCAGATTTGAGCTTTGAGTGCAACTGTGCACTAAGAAACCCTGAATTTAGGTAATAATTTATTTTAAGAAGTCGCCCAACCAACGATGTAGGTTGCATTAACAAGTGCCAACCCTGTTTCACCAACAAGGTAATATTAAATTTTGAAAGATCTCGAAAGCCCATCCCACGATCCCCTTTCAACTCACATAGCTAAGACCATGTACACCAATGAATACCCTTCTTCTCAGTTGACTTTTTCCACCAAAACATAGCCATGATATCTTCAAATTCGTTGCAAAATGACCTAGGTAATAAGAAATACATCGTCGCATATGTGGGCAAAGCTTGGAGAACAGACTTAATAAAAACTTCCCTACCCCCTACCAAGAGAACATGTTCAACGAGAGGATTCAACTTCAATTCTATCTTTGAGGTTTGCAAAAGCCTTTTATATATATATATATATTTTTTCTCCCCACTCCCACTATATACGGTAATCCTAAATACTTCTCTAAATTAGCCACATAAGCTACTCCCAGAATGTGACCAATGTCTGACCGATTGCCATCATCCATATTTTGTAACGATCTAAAAGTTAATGGTGTCGAAAAGTGTGGTTTCGTAAATTGAATTTCGGATAGGTAATTTTGACAAAATAATGTTTAATTGGAGTTTAGGGACTAAATTGCGTAAGTGAATAAAGTAATATGTATAAAGGAATTACAAATAGAATTGAATATCTAGGACTTATAAAATAAATAGACCATTATTCATAAGTTTTAATGACGGTCGGTTATGGTTTTGTAGTATATGTATTATATATATTATATTATAATAATTAGTTATAATAATGTTTTGTTTGAATAATTAGTTATAATAATGTTTAAAGTATAATAAAATTTAAGAAAACTAATAACCTTACTGCATGGAAAGAGAAAGAAATTTCTCTCCATCATTTCGAAGTATAGAAAGAAAAAGGGAGAACGCACAGTTGGGTTTCAAAATTTCAAGTTCAAAATTGATATACTTAATGTAGTCATTTTTTCGTAATTTTTATATTTTTGAAATCCCGATACTATGAGGTAGCGACCCATGTCTTATTTTTAGATATGCTTAAGATTTCAAATGTTACCATTAATGAGTAGTTAAACCTTTAAGGACTAATTCCATAGACTTTTAGGTTAAAAGTAAAAAAAAAAAAAGACTAAATTGTGAAATTGATTATTGATTTTAAGCAATAGGGACCAAATAGTGAAAATTTTAAAATTTAGAGGTTGAATTGAGAAATATAGAGTTAAAGCTAGCTTAGAGTGAAATTGGTATAAAAAATTTAGGGTTAAATGTGTAAGTTATGCTAGTCCCAATTTTAGGCACTAGATTGAATAAAGTGTAAAAGTTACATAAATTAGCAATTGAATGTGAAATTGTTTGTGTATTGATGAAATGTGTGGTTTGTTTAATTCCGTAGCTAATGTCGACCCGGATTCCTTGAAAAAGAAGGGAAAAGATAAGGTCGTCGACGAATAGCTTGGAGTTTACAGTTTGTGTTTCTATAATCCGAACTAATTTATAAATTATTTCATATTGATTTGTTTGTGCATGGTAAGTAATTGAGGTGAGAATTCTTGTTCTATTGGGCTAGTTTGAATCATTTTATGATTAGAATGACTCAATTATGCATATTTGAGAAATATATGTATTTTTATGAATGTATGAATTGAATATATATTTTGAGAAATTGTGGTTGATTTCAAGTTGCATAAATGCACACATGTTGATAATATATATGAAGTTGAGACATTGGTTGTATTGAAATATAAAATAAAAACCCTATTAACTATTCAGGCTGAACCGGATATAGATGACATACTATAGGATAGAAAATGTTCAGGGTTACTTTGACTACGAGTCGATGAGGCACTGGGTACCAATTTGCTTCGGTTTAACCGATGAGACATTGGGTATCAACTTATTATAGCGTTGGGAGCAATTATTTTCTTTAGATTTATCCAATGAGGCATTGGGTGCCAAACTAGTGTGTTGGTTGGATCCGTGTATCCGTCCGAGTCCGAGCCCGAGTAACAACCCGATTTAAGTCCTAGTCGGAATAGTGGTCTCGAGACCACAATTCTAGAGTTGAATAAATTATTTTATAATTATTTAGATGTTATAGCATGTTTTTAAGAGTGCATGAAAAATTCAGTGAGTTAATTGTGACGTTTGTGAGTCCAATTGTGAAAAAGGACTAAATCACATAAAATGTAAAAGTCCTATTTTGATAGCTAAAAGTTCCAAATAGCTAGAGAACCTAAATTGGAGGTCTTTAAAGGGCAATTAGACCTTTTAGGGAGGCATGGCCAGCCATAAGAGACAAAGGTGGTCAAATTTTCAAAATTTGGTAAGTTAGGTGGCTTATTTTGACTAAAATAAGAGTAAATAAAGGAAAGACGATATCATCCCTTTTTCATCTTCTTTCTCCATCGAAAATCAGCCATTGAAGGGGGTTTGAAAGCTTCAAATTTTTAGCAACTTATAATCCTCACAAGTAAGTGATTTTGATAGTTTTTCTTGATGATTTTTACATTTTTGAGACCCTTGAAGCATGAGCTTTCAAATGAGGGTACTATTTTGCAAAAAGATTAAGATTTTATGGTTTTTCCATGAAAATATTTGTAATTTTTGCTGAGTTTTTAAGGAAGAAAATGAGTCTTGGGTGTCTAATAAACAACTTTTGTGAAAGGTGTTAGCATGAAAACACCTAAAAAGACTATTTTGTATAAGTTGTAAAATAGATGATAAATGTGTGATATAGTGGGAATTTGGAGTTTCTATAAGAGTAAAAAGCGTTCGGCTAGACTTAAGATAAGAAGAAATTCGATAAAAATTGATTTTCGAGCCTAAGGGCAAAATGACCATTTTATCAAAGTCTAGGGGCAAAATGGTCGTTTTACCAAAGATATTAATTTTGATTGCCTAATTTTAATTAGTGACTAAATAATTACATTTTGCTATTGTAGATCAAGAAATACCAAATCTGAACCTAGACTGAGGGAAAGCCAAGCAAATCAACTAAATCGACTAGTCGCCATATTTTGTAATCTGAGGAAAGTTGTATGTAAATAGTACAACTACATTAATAATATATGTATTTGAATTGTATTGAAATTATTATAGCATAAGTTGCTTGATTGTGGAAATGAGAAAACGTGATGAGAATAGAGATAGTAGAATTCCTGATTTAACCTTAGGAAATAAGTCGGATATTCATGCCATGACGTTTGGGTCACTTGTGTGAGCTAGTGTAAGACATGTCTGGGACATGCATCGGCCACATTATGAGAGCCAGTGCTAAGACCATGTCTAGGACATGGCATCGGTATTGAGACAAGTGCTAGTGTAAAACATGTCTAGGACGTGCATCGGCCTCGAGACGTAAGCCAGTGTAAGACATGTCTAGGACATGCATCAGCTACGAGATGTATCAGTGTAAGACCATGTCTGGGACATGGCATCGGCACAGATATACTAGAACTTGTGTAAGACCATGTCTGGGACATGGCATCAGCACTTGACCCCATGTTTGAGGCTAAATGAGTATCATATAATGTTTCAAATAGTTTAACGATGAAAGTATGATTTCAAGTTAATAAGGAAAGTATAACCGTGTTGTGAGTGGCACAGGTACCTATATGGTATGTATGAAATGTGAGCTCAATATATGCTATATGAGGTGCATTGAATATTGATGAGTAAGTTTTTCTTATGCCACTTGTGTATTATGATACTTGTTGATGAATGGTAAAGTTATGTTGTATATTTATTTATGTGCAACTTACTAAGCTTTATGCTTACTCCCTCTCCTTTTTCATTTTCTTATAGTGCCGCCTATCTAGCTCAAGAACCAAAGGAAGTCAGAGATATCTATCACACTATCAATCGAAGCATTCGGTATAGTTTGATTTATATTTTTGAATATGGCATGTATAGGGCTTATACTTTACTATTTTTGTGTCATTGAGAACTGGCCAAATGTGTCGGCTTGGGTTGGAAACCCTTCATTTTGTATTAAGCCTTGAATGATGGCAAATATTCATTTTGATATATGCAAATAAAGTTACTCTCATGAATGAGTAATTGCTAAATTGATATGTAGTCTATTGTGGCTGATTGGTTTAAATAAGTTATTCTTGTATTGGTTTGGTTGCTTTTGTGTAGGTTGTGTAAGTAAGGGTGGCAAAGGGGCTTGGTAAATATCCTTATATCGTCCACACAGGTAGAAGCACGGGCGTGTATCTAGGCCGTGTATGACACACAGTCTGTCCCATGGGCGTGTGGTCCGGCCGTGTTTCCCCTGCACGTAAAAAATTCAAGTTAGTATACATGGTAGTAAACACATGGGCAGAGACACGGCTGTGTGTCTCAGCCGTATGATGGACACGGCCTAGCACACGGGCGTGTGCCTTAGCCGTGTGACATTTTGGGGATGCTAACGTTAGAAACAGAATGTCCATGTTTTTGTACACGAGCTAGGACGTGGGCGTGTCATGGCAGTGAAAAGGACACCGGCCACGGACATGGGCATGTCTCAAGCTATGTGAAAACCCCTGTAGGTGTGCATTTCAAATTAATTCCACACAAGTGGAGGACACGGGCGTGTCCCTGTATTGCTTAGGTCATGTGAGCCACACAGGCCATTAACACGACCATGTTGAAATGGCCTTATGAGCGTGTTGCCCTTCTATACAGGCGTGTGCCCTGTTTCAAAGTTAAATTTTCTATAGATGGTTTAAGGACCCGAGTTGATCCTGAATAGTTTTCAATGGTCAATTTGGGGCTTGTAGGCCCATAATAATAAGTTTAAGGTAGAAATTGAAAAAGTTATAATTTGGCCCAAGTCTTGGTGACTTGGGGAACGTTTTTGTGCATGAGATCGAGTTAGGTAATGCCTTCTATTCTATTTCGACGTGGGTTACGGGTATGGGGTGTTACAGTCTGAGTCTTGTTAATAGGGATATAAATGATAAAATGATGGTTATGAATTGATATTGCTAAAAGAATATGAAAATGAGAAGAAATGAGAAATGAAATGAAAGTTTGATACGTGAATTGAGATGGATACATTGGTATGTTATGTGCCATAAGTTTTGAAATTAGACTTTGATATGGAAATGGTTTTATATGCATTTTGATCTGTCGTAATTCGGTGTAGCGGATTAAACTAGTTTTTGCATTTGAGGAGCTTGACTACAATAACTTTTGTTATGTTTTAGTCAAGTTTTCATAATTTCATTTACATTCAGTAAAAAGTGTAATTTGAGACTTTTATTTACCTTAGAGGCCGAATGAGGCCTAAGGGTGAGCTAATATACTTTGTGAGTATGCAAGAGACCATTAGAAGACGTGCTAACTTGATATTGGTCTCTATGTTGCAACACAAAGAGTTTGATGTCGCAACATAGGCGGCAGAATAGAAGAATTCCAAGGCTGCCTTTAGTGTTATGACACAGTTTGAGGACGTCATGACATACCCCTGAAGATAACCTGAATATAAGCATATTACCTTCGATGTCCGACACAGGCACTAGGGTGTTGCGACATCAGTCTTGTATAGGAAACAATTACAAGCCAAGGGAATTTTGGTCCACATAATCAAAATTTAAATACGAAGAGTGTCAGCTAACATGGGGTTGAGGACGATGGCAACCCTAACTCTATAAATAGACTCTTAAACACTTGTTAAATAACATCTTTTGATATTATTAGTTTCCGTTGTAGAATTTAGTTTTTACTTTAGTTTTCTTTCTTTCTTAGGTTTTTAAAATTTATTTTCAATTGTTCTTTGCTTTCAAGAGATCTGATTTTGGGAGATCGTCAAAATTTGTGGATTCACAATCAATTTTTAATACAATCAGACTCTTCCGTAAACTATATACTGGCAATTTATTTAGTATTTTTTCTATTTATATTGATCTTATATTGTCTATGGAAGCTATGAGGAACTAGTCCCTCTATGGGGGATTAGCGAGTGGAGGTATTATATATTAACTGTTTTGTAGGTTAACTCAATATATTGGTTCTTTGGGAAAGGAAGAACGTGAAACAAACCCTAGGCCTAACAACCTCGGGAAGTTATTAAGGTGGGAATTAACTCAAAATTTGTATGGCCCATCCATTAACACCTTCACCCCAAACCAGTCTAGACTGTAAGGTCGGAAGATAAGTATCTTTGCTGACTTATTATGTTAGTGGAAGGTTGGAACATCCTGCTAGGGTAACGACTAGTTGATTGACGAGGAACCCGAAGAGACAGTTGATGGGAATTAACGAAGCGAGCTAATCACCCATAATCAAAATTTTCTTTACTCTACTAGTTAATCCCTTCAATTTTTATCTTTTTATGTTATTTTATTATTATTATTATTATTATTATAAAAACCCTAAAAATTATTTATTTATGTTTATTCGAAATATAGTTTATTTAAATTACTAATTAAATCTATTGGCGTTTAGGTTAGAATTAATTTAGTACTAGCCTTCCTTGGGTATGATCCTTGGAATACTTACGAGGTATTTTGTTGTAAACAAACTATATTACAACCTGACTTGTATACTTGCAGAAACTGCCTTAAATTCTATATATTTTGTAGCAGTATTCACACTCTGGATGTTAGTATATCCGAAGGCAGTTAAGTTGTTGGCACTGTTTCCAATGAGGCAACGTTACGAAATTGATTTTAACTTTTATGTTTTAATAGTATAATTAGGAAATTTTTGAATTATAGATATTATTAATTTAGTTTACTAACTTTTTTTTATTTTTCTTTATTAATTTCAGTTTATGCCTCAGATAAGAGTAATACTTGTTTAGTCAGTCACTGATCCATAGGGACTAATCCAAGAAAATCATTCAAATTTGGATAAAACTAATAACTTGTGGTTCAATGATAGGATGAGCTTTGATGATGAAATATACAAGGAGGAGTATATGAAAAACGGGAGATCATGGAAAGTAAAAAATTATTCATGATCGAGATGAGCCAACGCAGAAAAGAAGCTTCAACGAACCATTTGAGCAATAAACAAGGTACTAATATAGTCGAACATCCATATGAGTTCACTGGTAATTTATATGAGGCACTTGAAGAAGATGATGATATACCCAAACATTCAAACAAATCTCCATATAACTCATATGCAATGCCTTAATGTGAAACCACTAGGACGGACAACTCTGAGGCATTGTCATACATGTCAGATATGATGGCGTAAATGTTTAAAATGATGCAAGAAATATCCGAAATGCTGCCTTCCAGGAAATAGGACATGCCTGCCGCTCACAACCTAGATCAAGAAAACCCTTGTATTATCAATAACCATGATGAGAATTGTGGTGAGATTCAACCGGAGCTCGTAATTGAAGATCATAAGGATGAGTTGAACATAGTTGAAATGGTCTCTGATCCAATTGACATAGCACCAGAACTAACCGTAAAGGTAGAAGTGGAAGATGAATTAACCACTAATATGGAGCTTAAACCAATATTGAAAGAAAGCGTAAAATAGCCAATACACTTTCTAGTCGTAGTAGAGAAGGTGAAGAAGTTGATGAGTTTGATCCATTCTCATCCGACAAAAGCAATAAAGCTCGAGGTATCGAAACTTCATGTGACATGGAAGGGGCAATAATACCCCAAAAAATGATTTGGGTTTGGCCCAGATTTTTTACCAAATGGCTTGTAATGTGGATGTCGGGTCGGTCGAAGATAAGGCAACATTGTTGGAATTGATCGAAAATGCAAGTTCATATACATCAACAGAGAAACAAATGTCAGATCAAAGTGTTGAGAATCGGCTGAAAGTTCTTCTATGGCGGCGACATGGATTATCCTAGTTTTTAAAGAACTTCTATTCCCTATTTCAAATTATGTTTCATTTTTATTTTTATTTTTATTCATTTATTTTATTTTTATTAATCTTTATTGTGTTTATTTTTCCTACAACAAGTGTAGACACCATGGAGTGACAGAATCGAAAAAAATCGAAGAAGGCCTAATGTCATTAAATCCTAGACAGAACGCACCTTGCAACATGGAAAGCCCAAATTCATCCAAATATTTGTAGACTTTCTGTCATCCATTATCAACACTTCGTCTTTTTCTTCTTACTTTTATTTTTATTTTCTTTATGTTATATTTCATATTTCTTTTCGTAGAATTTTTTTTAGGTACTTTCCGTCTGCTTAAAGCACACAAACCCTGAGATTAGCATAACAACAAAGATTTGACCTACTCAAGGAAAGTTTCCTTGTTTGCACTTTAATTATTTTACACTAAGGGCAATGTATGTTCTAAAGTGTGGGGGGAAATACATAAGATTTTTTTTTTGTGTGTTTTTGTTTGTATTTACTTTGATTTAATTGATTATTTATTAAAAATATTATTTTTGTTGCATGATGCTTGGTTATATTAATACTGTGAATAGCGTTGAAGATAGTAAAACATGTAATGGTTCTTGTCAAGCATGAAATATTTTATTGATATAAGATAAATTGATTATTTTTAATGGAAATTGATTAGGTTACCTAGTTAAATTGCATAATAGATTAGAAGTACCTATGTAAGAATGCTTGATGATGCCATATGAGGTATAAGTCTTATAGATAGTGTAACGCCCCGTACCCGAGACCGTTGCCGGAGTCGAACACGAGGTGTTAACGGACTTAATTCATTACTTAAACAGCTCATACAATTCATTTTAAAATTTCCAAACAAGCTGGCTAACTGCATCACAGTCGCTTTAAAAATCATATCTCGAGTTCTGAAACTCGAAATCCAATTCTGAAAATTTTTCCTAAAACTATACTCATATATATATCTACTAATTTTTTTCTAGAATTTTTGGTTGGGCCAATTAGTACATTTTATTAGTTAAAGTCTCCCCTGTTTCAGGGTTCGACTACTCTGACCTCTGTGTATTACGAATTAGATATCTCCCTGTACAGAGATTCAATGACTATTCCATTTGTCTCTAATAAAACTAGACTCAATAAGGAATCTGTAAATATAAATCATGAATTCTAATTATCTTTGTAAAATTTATGGTTAATTTCCAAAGTCAGAACAGGGGATCCAGAAATCGCTCTGGCCCTGTCTCACAAAAATTTAAACATCTCATAAAATATAGCTCATATACCTGTTTTGCTTCTTCCATATGAAAATAGACTCATCAAGATTCGATTTCATAACTTATTCATCATCTAATTGTATCTATACTATTTTTAGTGATTTTTCAAACTCACGTCACTGCTGCTGTCTGAATCTATTTTATGGTAAATTTTACCTATTTCATGGTTTCCATGGATTAGCTAGCAATTTGACATACATAACACCAAATATGATCATGATTAGCCATTCCAATGGCTAATCATTACCAAGCATTTCCATACCACTCAATAACCATATCATAAGACCATATACACAAAATGATTATAATGCTATACATGCCATACTCAAAATATACAAGCCATTATGCCAAGATGGTATACGGATAGTGTGAGTGTGCCTCCGACCATTCCCGATTTCCGAGCTGGCTTGTCAACACTACAAGGAATGAAAAGGAGGGAGTAAGCATAAATGCTTAATAAGTTCATATGCAAATAGCAAGTAACATAACCATATAAGCAAACATAAAACATCATTTGCATAATCATCACCAAGACATTCATATCACATTTTCATTTATCATCTTACCATATTGTTGTTATATCGATTTTTCAACTCGAGGGTTAAGTACATACCTGTTCAAAGTACCCATTTCACAACACTTACCAATACGTCCCTTTCATCTTGAGTATTCCTCCATTTTAGTAGAACTTTACCCGTTGAACACATCGGAATATAATTCGGATACATGGAAAGTTTGCACATAAGTGCCACATATGTAGCCAAGCTACCATGTAACCCGCCCATAAGTGAACTCGGACTCAACTCAACGAGCTCGGGTGTTCACATCCATAAGTGAACTCGGACTCAACTCAACGAGCTCGGATGCCTAGTTACATCTCTCGAACTCGGACTCAACTCAACGAGTTCGGACGCTCGCATCCATAAGTGAACTCGGACTCAACTCAATGAGTTCGGATGCCCAAATATCCCAGTGACATGTCACTTGCATCCTAATCCATTCCTAAGGTTCAACGGGACATTTTTCCCAATCATATGTCTCAACCATCTTCTATGGAATGTCGATACCGATACTCGGTAGTGTTTCACATTTTCCAAGTATATCACATAATTTGACATATTATCAAACAATTGTCACAAGTATGATATTTCATAATAATTATCATATCATTTAAATAACATTAAAACATTTAAAACAATAACTATGTTACCAACATTTACATATGAACTTACCACGTATGCGAAAAAGGCCACTTTTACCATTTCGTCCACAACTTCGTATTTTCCCCCATTTTAGCCCGAGTTTCAGTTTTTCTTGCTCTATCATTTAAAATATAGTCTAATTAGGACTCACATTATTCAAATTGACCCAAAATCATATTTTGGAAAAATTACAATTTTACCCCTAAACTTTTGCATATTTACACTTTTGCCCCAAAGCTCGTAAATTAAAATTCAGCCTATTTTCTTATGTTTTATGACATGCTGATCATTTTTCCCTTCTATGGCAACATCAAATTCTCACTCTAACATGTACTTATGACTATTAGGTATTTTTACCTATTAAGCCCTTTTGCTCGTTTTCACTTAAAACCGAGTAGCACAAGTTGTTTAACATAATTTAAAACCTCATATTCTATCATAAAACACCAAAATACAAAAATTTCACCTATGGGTATTTTTCCAAATATAAACCCTAGGTTAAATTATTGCTAGCATAAGCTAAATCGAGCTACCAGGACTCCAAAAACGTAAAAATCATTAAAAACGAGGCTAGAACGGACTTACAATCGAGCTTGGAAGCTTGAAAAACCCTAGCCATGGTTTCTCCTTGCTATATTCGGCCATGGGGTTGAAGATGAGCAAAATTGGCTTTTAATTTTGTATTTTAATTCATTTTACCCCTAAATGACCAAAATGCCCTTACTACTAAACTTTCCAAAAATTCCATCCATGTCCAATTTTTGTCCATAGAATTAGAAATTGGTAAAATTTCTATTTAAGACCTCATAATTAATATTTCAAAACAATTTCATACTAGAAACTTCTAGAATGCAAGTTTTACAAATTATTCGATTTAGTCCCTAATTTCAATTTAAGTACTTTATGCATAAAATTTCTTCACGAAATTTTCACACAATCATGCAATCATATCATAGACCTCAAAATAATCATAAAATAATTATTTCTATCTCGGATTTTATGGTCACAAAACCGCTATTCCGACTAGGCCCAAAATCAGGATATTACAGATAGTCATAGAGACACGAATGCTTGAATTGATTATTATTCATTCGTTTTAAATTGAAGCATGAAAGAAATTGTGTATAGTGGGATGCTTAAGGCTGACCTAAGGCATTGTTTGAATAGTCAGTTTTCAAATGAATATACCTTAATGCTATGAATCCCAAGTATCCTCATTTGAGCCCGATAACTCCTTTTTGATGAACCTACAAAAATTAAAACCCAAAGACCACACATTAATTGAAAACTTGAACTCTTCCCTATCCTTCGTCCTTTAATACATTACAAAATAGACGTCAGGTCATAGATATTAAGGGTTTAGGTAGATACATTACGATGGTTTCAAAAAAAAAGAAGAAACAATGTGATACAGTGATTATAGGTCAGCCAAACATGTGCGAAAAATAAAAAATCTAGAGAAAGACAAAAGTAAAAACGAGTGGAAAAAGTACCGAACAAAAGCACTATGACTAAGAAAAGAGTAAAAAGTCAAGTGACAAAAAAAAGTCGCAAAAGTAAGAAAACTCAGTCATTAATGCACAAAAACTCATTAAGTCGACTATAGTTGCTAGTATTATATTATATCTTCCTATATAGAGAGATAAAGTAGGAGAAAGAGGGAGACAAAAAGCGGTAAGCTTGGATGGGACATTAAGGGGAAGAAAGGGAACAATGTCATGTGCCTAACTATTTCTAGTTTTTGAACCATTTTGAGCCATATTTTTCTTTGAACTCAAACCATCCTATACCTCAGAATGTTACAAGCCTAGAAGGCCAATGTGACTTAAACATTCTCTATGCATAATCTTCCAAAATTGCTAACAATTTTATTTAATGAATGTTTTTGATTCACATGTTTGTGTCTACTACATATCTGTTTGATTTATGTTAATCGTCATATTGTTAAATATTTGGTCATAGGAATTACTTCTAATTTGTTAGTAATGTAACTTTGTAAACTAATCCTGATTTTCTTTAAAAATTTTCAAGGCAACGAACTATCAAGATTAAGCTACTTGTGCAATAAGAATTGTTATACCTTTAATATTTGACATTTTTGTTCTTAGTAGTAATAAAATCCAAGAGATGTCTTCTTATTGCATGCTATGTGTAGCAATAAAATCCAAGAGATGTCTTCTTATTGCATGGTATGTGTGTAGATCAGGTTTGCTTGAGGATAAGAAAAAAGTTAAGTGTGGGGGAGTCTAGGTGTGAGGTTCTTATTTATATCCATCTTTACTAATTCTAGCTTGTTTAAAGAAAGAAACCAAGTTTTTTTTTTGTCATTTGGTTTACTTTTATCTATAACTAATTCTTTTTCTTTTTCTTTTTCTTTTCCTACCTTCATTTTCATTTGTTTTAATTATATGTCTACGTTTCTTGAGGACAAGCAATGATTTAAGTATAGGAGAATTTTGTAACAACCCAATTTCGATGAAATCGGAACAGTGGTCTCGGGACTACAAATTCGAGCTGAAAAATAAATTTATTTTTATTTTATTATATGGTCTATATTATGATAGACATGTCATGTGAAAATTTTGATAAGAAAATTTTATCGATTAAGTATTTTTAATTACGGGAAGGACCAAATCGCATAAAATGCAAAACTTGGATTCTAATAGCTAGAAAGATCAAATAGCTATGGAATTCAAAACTTAAGGTCCTTATATGGTAATTAGACCATTAATAAAAAGTATGTAGATATTTTGGTGACTCATCCATGTAAATTTAGAAAAAAAAGGCAAGGACTAAATTGGAAAGTGAAAATATTTAGTTAATTAAAAGATGATAAAAAAAGAAATATCATTTTATTTTATCATCTTCTTCCCTAAAAATGCATGGGAACCCTAGGAGAGAGAGAAGAAACTTTCATGGCCTAATTAGGTAAGTTTCCTTGGCCCATTTTTAGTAATTTTGATATTTTTGAAACCGGGATAGCTTAATCTATCTATTCAGGGGATCAATTTGAGAAGTTATCAAAGTATGGAAAATGGTTCATGGATGTATATGCTGAAAAATAGAAATTTATGGTAGAAAATGAAAGGTTGTTTACAGATAAACAACTTTTACAAAGTGATTTTTGATGAAAACATGATTTAGAGACTAAAATGTAAAGTTGTGAAATTGAAGAAAAATGTTGAATTTTTATGAATACATGTGCTGCAAATTTTGTAATGGGATTTTGGTTAGGCTTGGAATTGGGAATAAATTGCACAAATTTTATTTTCCGAGCCTAAGGACGAAATGGGAATTTATGGAAAAGTTAAGGGCAAAATGGTAATTTTGCCTAAGATAAAAATTGAGTCCACTTAAATATAAAATATGATAAATTGATGTTAAATTTACTCGTATAGATCTGGATAGACCAAATTCAGAGCTAGAACGAGAAAAAGGAGGAAAATATCAGATTAGTAGATTTATGTACAGGAACATTTGTCGAGGTAAGTTCGTGTAACTATATTGTATATGTTTTTATGCTTGAATTTAATCTTATGTTTGTGAATTGTATAAATGCCATAAATATGTGAAACGATCACATAATCGTTATAGCTCGATAAATGAAAGTGCCCGATCAATACTAATGCCCGATAAATGGTAAATGATAAAAATGTTACTTATATGCTTGAAATGAATGTGGAATGTGTCTATTTGAATTATATGTATGATTTAGATGTATGAAAGAATCACATGCTTGTTAATGCTTGAAAAATGTTAATTCTTGTTTGAATAAAGGAAGAATCAATGGATAAATGTAATTTCCCGAAATGAATGAGGTCATGCATTTGTTACTAACGGGATTTAGCTCGGACGAGTAATCCTATTGACCTCATTTATGAAAAAATTTAGCCCGGACTGGTAATCCTAATAAAAGTCCTCTCGAGCATATGTTATAGATTGGATTTAGCCAGGACAGGTAATCCAGATCAAGCTCCTTAGGGCATATGTTATAAAGGGATTTAGCCTGGACTAGTAATCCTGTTGTATACATGTGTGGCTCGAGAGTGTACTTTTTGATATAGTTCCTTATGGGTACAATTGGACATGAATTGACAAATCCTAATTCGTACACCTCGAGCGTATTACCTCCGTATCCATTAATATTCCGAATAAATTCAATGGGTGACAATTCCAGACATGAGAATATATGAATGATAAAATGAGTTATTACACGTATCCGTCTGAAATACAAGAAAATGATGATACATGACAAATGATATATGAAAACATGTGATGATGATATTTGTACATAGACTCTATTTGATGAATATATGTTCATTCTTGATTATGGACTTGTTCACTTTGAGTGTACTAATCGTGCCCTTGATATTCCGAGTAATATGAGTAAAGTTCTGATACGAAAAGATCTAAACTCGAAATGAATTATTAAGAAATTATACTTGTAATAATGATATCAATTATGCATGTTGAATGAATACATGTTGTGGAAAGCATATGTGCTTGAAAACTTGATTGTTGTTGAGCCTATATAATTTTTGATGTTATTATGGAATATATAACTAACAAAGGCAAAGAGGATGTGTGTAGGGCTTGAGGCCAAATTGATTGAAAATGCCTTACATAGTTACCTCAAAATAGAATAAATGGTAAGTTAAGTACCATGTTATACGAACTTACTAAGCATTATATGCTTACTTAGTTTTATTTTCCTATTTTATAGTGAATCGGAAGCTCGTTAGATTGGAAGCTTAACAGAGATCACTCACACTATCCTTCGGCCCATGTCGATACAATATGGTAAATAAATTATGGTTGTAAGGGCATGTAAATGTAAATGATGCTTGTAATCTATCCATTGGAATGGCTAGTAATGGTTTGTTTTGATATACTTGTAATGTCAAACTATGGTAGCTACATATATGTTAAGTAATTGATCAAATTATGTCTAACTTGAGAACTTAATTAAGGTAAGATTAGATACATGTATGTATGGAATGATATGCCATGTTGAATGATGGAATTTGCTTGATTTGAATGCTTGGAATGGTTGGATTGCACTTGGTATGTTTTGGTGCAAGAAAATGGTGAATTTGAGTGACAAATGAGGCTAGAAAATAGCTTTATTTTGTCCAAAGAGTAGACACACGGACGTGTGTTTATGCTGTGTGTGACACACGGCTAGGTACATGGGCGTTTAGTTAGGCCGTGTGTCCCCTGCACCTTAAATTCGAGAAACAGAATGCTCAAAATTGAGCACACGGGACAAGACACAGGCTGTGTCTCAGCCATGTGTGCTACACAGCCTAGAACACGGGGGTGTGTCTTGGCCATGTGAAACCTGCACCTAATTTCGAATTGAATTAATTAACCACACGGCTTAGCTCACAGGCATGTGGCATAGCCGTGTGCACAAGTCAGAGTGTAATAGCCCAAAATTGGGTCTAGTTGGAACAGAGGTTTCGGAACTGCAAAATCCGAGATAGAAATAATTATTTTATGATTATTTTGAGCTCTATGATATGATTGCATGATTGTGTGAAAATTTTGTGAAGAAATTCTATGCATAAAGTACTCAATTTGAAGTTAGGGACTAAATTGAATAAGATGCAAAACTTGCATTCTAGAAGTTTCTAGTATGAAATTGCTTTGAAACATTAATTAGGAAGTCTTAAATAGAAATTTTACCAATTTCTAAGTGATGGACAAAAATTGGACATGGATGAAATTTTTGAAAGTTTAGTAAGGAAGGGCATTTTGGTCATTTGGTAATTAAAAGAAATAAAAAGGGAAAATAAAGCCAAAATTGACTCATCCTTTTCATGGACGCCGAAATTAGCATGGGGGAAGCCATGGCTAGGGTTTTCAAGCTTCCAAGCTCAATAGTAAGTCCGTTCTAACCCCGTTTTTCAAGTTCTTTACGTTTTTAGAATCCCGGTAATTTGATTAAGCTTATTCTAGCAATAATTTAAGCTAGGGTTCATATTTGGAAAAATACCCATAGGTGAAATGTGTTTATTTTGATTTTTTATGATAGAATATGAGGTTTTAAATTATGTTAGACAACTTGTACTACTCGGTTTTGAGTGAAAACGAGTAAAAGGGCTTAATCGGTAAAAATACCTAATAGTCATAAGTATATGTTAGAGTGAGAATTTGATGTTGCCATAGAAGGTAAAAGTGATCAGCATGTCATAAAACATAAGAATAAGGGATGAAGTTTAATTCCCGAGCCTAGGGGCAAAAGTGTAAATATGTAAAAGTTTAGGGGCAAAATTTTAATTTTGCAAAAGTTTGAGTTAAGGACTATTTTGAATAGTAAATTAATTAAATGAATAAAATATGATGTTTTATATCCCGAAAAATGAGATTTGAACCTAGAATGAGAGAAAAATTGAAAATTGGGAAAGTTGGTAAAATGGTCGTTTTAGTATCGAGGTAAGTTCATATGTATAATAAGCATTAATATATGCATGTTTCAATGTAAAATTGATATATTTACTATGATTTCTGAGGTGTTGAAAGTATGTAAGTTGGTATGATAATGATACAGCAATAATGCTGTAATTTATATTTGAAAGTTAAATTTAGTGAATTAATTGAATTATGTTAAATTAAATGATTATGGTGCCAAGTTTATGAATTGATTTAAAAATATGTCTATGGTACATGAAGTGCATTGAATTATCATACATAAATGTGATTTCTATGATTATGGATATTATGGGAAATTGTAAGTTCATATGATTTTTAATAAGGCAATGTGTAATTTAATGTTATTGCCTTGATATTAAATGAGATGTAAGTTTATATGTAAGTAATACATCAATATTACTTGCATTATGATATTTTATAATAATATTGGAAATATGTTTGTGGATAATTACTTGATTGGTGAAATTGTTGGAAAAGAGAGAGAAATCCCGGTTGAACCTTCGGAAAGATTGGATGATACAGATAGTATGTAGCTAGGCCACATGTATGGTGCTGAGTGCACATCATGTGTACAAGAGAGCTACAAGACATTATGATATAGCTAGGTCGCATGGGTGATACTATGTGTACACCATGTAGACAAGAGAGCTACGGGATATATGTAGCTAGGTCGCATGCGTGGTTCCAGGTGAAGGACACCATGTAGACAAGAGAGGTACGAGATAAATTGGCTAGGTCACATGGGTGGTACTGAGTGTTCACTATGTGTACAAGAGAGCCGAACTATATGATGGGTGGAGCTATGTGCTGAAACCGCCAAGTATCGAGGATTGATCCGAAGTGTTCAACGGGAGACTCTCTATGTATTGCTTTGTGAGTTTTGTGATGAATAAGTGCAAGAACTTGGTTATGTGAATGATGTGTTCATTAAGTGACCAGGAGGTGGTAATGTTATAAACAAGTAAGTTATACATGAGGATGATTTTATGGTGACCTTGTGATCATGGGCCTATACTTGTGATGTATGAAATGTGGTGAAAATGATTTGTGATATGTATGTTAAAATGAGGTTAATACAAAGAAAGTGTGAAAGAGTGAATTAGCAATAAAACTATTTTGGACAGTAGCAGTGATGTAATTTTGAAAAATCACCAAAAATAGTAGAAATTGAATCAGAGACTTAATGAGATATCAAATTAAAGCTTAATGAGTCTATTTTCAGATAAAAGAAACATAACAGGAAAATATGTTCTATATTTTGAGATATTTATGTTTTTGTGAGACTGGTTCAGAATGATTACGTGATCCCCTGTTCTAACTTTGGAAAATCAAAACAATTTGGATAAAAATAATTAGAGGATTAAACTTATATTTTAAAATCCCTAATGAGTCTATTTTCAAGATAAATCAACAAGAACATTATCCGAGTTCTGTACTGTGAGATAATTAATTTTTAGTGAAGAGAGATCAGAACTGTCAGAAAGTGAAATAGGGGAAATTTTAATGAATAAAATGTACTAATTTGCTAAACAAAAAATTATGAAAATTTTATGGTGGAAAGATATGTGAGTCTAGTTTCAGAGGAAATTTACGAATCTTAATTTTGAGCTCTGTAGCTTGAATTATAAATAAGTAAGTGACTATGACTCATGTGGACAGTTTGATGTGAGAATTTATTAGTAAATTGTGAAATCGTACTTACAAGGATGCTATATACATTAAGGATGTGGAATGGAGAGGAGGAGGAGGAAAATAAATATATGTGGAATACATGGAAACTATGGTATATGAAATATTTATATTATGAAATAAATGATATGTGTTTATAAGAAAACAGAAAGAGAATGATATGTATCATGACATGTATATATATATGACTAGTCTCAATGTAATGCTTGTTGGGTATGGAGTTGAATTGAAATGTTTCAGGCAAACATGTTATTTTGCGCATCTGAATTGTGGTATTTTATAAAGATATGATCTAGTTTAAATATGAATGCTTGATGATTAAGCTGAAGATATTTGGTAAGATGATAATCTTGGTATAAATGTATAAGTGGTACTATAATAAACAAGGTAAAATGAGTATGAGAGGCACATGTATGATGACATACAAATGCTATATTTGTGGTTTAATTGAGAAAATTTAATCATTAAATGAATACCATGTTATATGCTTTTGATTTTGTATAAGTGTGTAAGAGATTAAGGTTGACCAAAGCTTGGAAAATAGCCTAGGTATATTCCACACAGGCAGAAACACGACCATGTGTCTCAGCCGTGTATGGAACACGAATTTGGGACACGGGCATGTGGAGCCTTAAAGCATGAAATTTTCAAGATTTTCATAAGTTCTCGGTTTAGTCCCGAACCCTTTCTAAAGTATGTTTTGGGGTTCGTAGACTCAAGTAAGGGACTATGTGTAAGTGAATGAACGTTTTGAAATATGAATGAAATTTTATGGCCCGTATTTTAGTTTAATGTTTGAATGTTTGTCCAGTAACGCCTCGTACCTTATCCCGGCCTCGGGTACGGGTAAGGGGTGTTACACAGAGAGTTACACGGGGTAAGACATGGCTTGAGGCACGGGCGTGTCCTAGGCTAACATGGGCGTATCCCTTAGACCACACGGGCATGTGAGCCCTGTAACTTGGAAAATTTTTGAAATGTCACGAAAATTTCTTAGAGTATCCGATTAAGTCCCAACTCGATTCTAATGCTCGTTTTGGGCCTTGAAGGTCCAATTAAGGGACGTTTTGAATGATCTTGATTAATGAATAGTAATTTACAGAAATTATTTGAAAAATGTTCTGAATGTTTCGGTAATACTCTAAAACCATGTTCTGACGACAGATATGTTCTGACGACAGATATGTTCTAACGATAGATATGGGTTAGGGGTGTTACAAATTTGATCTGCCATAATTTAGTGTAGCATATTAAACTAGCTTTCGCATTTGAGGAGATTGACTAAGAACATTTTTGTTATGTTTTAGTCAAGTTTTCATAATTTCATTTACATTAGACAAAAAAGTGTAATTTGAGTCTTTTATTGACCTTAGGGGTCGAATGAGGCCTAAAGGTGAGCTAATATACTTTGTGAATGTGCAGGAGACTGTTAGAAGGTGTGCTAACTTGATACTGGTCGCTGTGTTGCAACACGGAGAGTTTGATGTCACAACATAGGGAGCAGAAAAGAAGAATTCCAAGAATGCCTTCGGTGTCATAACATAGTCTGAGGATGTCGCGTAACATCCTTAAAGATACCCTAAATATGAGCATACTACCTTCGGTGTCGTGACACAGGCACTAGGGTGTCACGACATCGTTCCTGTACGGGAAACTGTAACACCCTTAACCCGTATCCATCGTTGGAATAAGGTTGCGGAGTATTACCAGAGTTTACATTTCAGAACTATCAAAAATTTTAAAACATTTAATTCATATCATCAATCATAGCAAAACCAATCAATAGCATACATATTGTCCCTTATACGAGCCCTCGAGGCCCTAAAAATACATTAGAAACAAATCGGGACTAAATCAAAAACATATAGAAATTTCAGGGAAAAGATGAAAATTTACCAACTGCAGTTGTCACACAGCTAAGAGACACACTCGTGTCTTAGGCCGTGCAGGCATTCGAAATAGGAACACACAGCCGTGTCCCAGCCCATGTCCGTTCCTATGTAACTCACTGACTTGGGTCACACGGCTAAACCACACGCCCGTGTGTCAGGCAGTGTACCCTTCGAAATAACCTCACACACCCGTGAAAAACTTGACTTGCAACCCTTTGAAAACTACAGGGGACACACGGCGGTGCTACCTGGCCGTGTATCACACACAGCTGAGACACACGCTCATGTCTCTGTCCTTGTAGACGAAAATAGGCTATTTTACAAGCCATTTTTCTTACCCTTTTCAACATGTGTCTGTAATCCCTTTTGCACATATACATAAGCCCTCAAAAGGCACCAAAATCATGCATAATCAAGCTAAACACATATGGTATAATAATATCCAACCAATATGCTCAAAGGCGCCTCATACGAAAACATTAAAACATGTATAACCATGTACTCAATTTGGCCAAAATAATAGATTAAGTTTTAACTAAGTTTGTGTCATTACACAACATGTAAATCACTTACCAAAACATACCATTTGGTACCAACTAAACCACATAATCATTAGCATCAAATACATATATGCTTACTATGGCAAAACACCAATTCACAACAAGCTATATGTCATATCTAATATGCACATTCGACTACTTTTCTATCTAATCATTCAACCATAACAAGTCATATATCAACCATTACAAGGCTACTTGTATACACTTTATAATATATATATCATTTTACCAACACAAGACCAAAATGCAAACTAACCAAATGGTGATTTCCACAACCAAAACACACAGGCTAACATTAGCCAAAATACCTATACATGTCATTATAACCTTAACCAAGATATCAAAATCTACCGATATAATCGTCGGATAATGTGATAAATCTCCAACGAGCTTTCAACCCGATCGAGCTTATAATAGCCTGTAATTAAAGAAAAATAACTACATAAGCAATGAATGCTTAGTAAGCTCGTATAAACTCTAATCATATCTATCCATTTCATATATGAAATTTATATATATCAAGAATAATCATATACCGATACCACACGATTCATGAAACCAAATTCAACAACTCACAAATTGAATAATTCCACAACATCACTTATACCGTCATCCCTCACAAAGTAGGATTTAATAAAAACTTTAAATCTCTTTCAATTTTCTTTCTTTCGTTTGGATGTCATTACTTTCCATTACATTTACTTTATTTAGCTTAAATAATATCATCAATTTAACTCATCATTCTCTTTTCCATCACTCATTTCATACACATAATACACAAGACACAAGCATATCATCCACCATAGCCACAAGCTAGTGCATTTAAACATAGCTCTTTTAGAACTAATCACATGGTAAACCATTTCATAAGAATTTTCATAATTTAAACCTTACCACTTTTTCATGAGTACAAGCATATTTTCATTTGAGCACTTACCATTTCAATACGACTTATAAGTAAACATAATACCATTCAACCGATAGCTTGGTACTTGCCTAAGCATCAAACAGCAACACACGTTAGCATACTTGAACATATTTCATATAAATTCAACATTGATAACCTTATTTTCTCAACATGTGACACTTGAGTTCGTTACTCGTCTCAACTTACATAATTACCATCTATCAACATATTAAGGATATTCATTTATATATACATGTCATGATACATATCATTATCTTATAGTTTCATAATATACATATATCATCCATTTCAATATATCATGTACCATCATTTCCATATATTTCATGTATATACCTGTATTAGTTCGTATCGAATTCATATCGTCTCGTAACAGCACATTTCTAAAAGTACATTTCCCGTTGAACCACTTAGAATAATATTGGTTATGCGGGGGTCTTGCACACTATGTGCCAACACATGGTCGAAACCATCTCTATCTCATATCTCGAGCTCTCACTAGGTCTGCTCACACAAGCTGATGATCAAGACGTAACTACACAGTGCTACTCACACAAGCTAATAAGTAACCGCAACACATGCTTGAAAACTCAGCCACCGGTAGAACGTACGAGACCAGCACCCAAAACATGGTAACCCCTAATGACATGTCATTTGTATCCTAAATATTCCTAAGGTTCAAACGGGACTCGATAGTCGTCGCGCGTCGTTGAATTTCCCTTATTTCATTATAAGCCAAATTGTATAGTAACATATATATATCAATTCATTTTCAATAAACTTTCACATAATAACATTCAATTTAATCAATAATATACATAGTATAGTTCATACGAACTTACCTGGCTAAATTGAAGAAATACTAAAGTTTAGGGGCATTGTTGTAATTTTCTATTTTCCTCGATTTTCTACTCGATCTTGATCGAAATTAATAATTCGATCCAATATATTAATTTAGAAAATAAAATAATTCATTTCATACAATTCGGTCATTTTTTACATTTTTACAAAATTACCCTTAAAGTTTTACTTTTATTCAATTTAGTCCATAAGCCCGAAACATGCAAATTAACCATTTTTAACCAGAATTGAGCTTAGTTGAGTGTTCATGGTATCAAAAATAGCCCATTTATGCAACAATTTCACATTAAATCCTTGTACTTTCATTAATTTAACAAATTAGTTCTTAATCAAAAAATTCATCAAAATCACTTAACAAAATATAAACAAACAAATTCATCATCTAACATAAAAAATCATAAGATTTATCAATAGCAACATTCAAAATCTTTAACAGTTTCAAAATCGAAGGTATGAGCTAGCTGGACCTAGTTGCAATGATCTCAAAAACATAAAAATTACAAGAAATTGATAGCTTAGAACATGGTTGAACCAAGCTTTATTTTTCTCCAAGTAAATTCGGCTGGTGTTTTGGAGAAGATGAACAAAACAAAAAATTTGTTTTGTTTTATTAATATATCATTTAATTACCTAATTTACTTTATTAACCTTTATAATATTTAAAAATTACAACATTACCAAACCACTATCATCCATTAACACATTAATGGTCTAATTACTATACAGAGACCTCCACTTTAAAGTTCTATAGCTATTTAATATCTTTAGCTTATAGAACACAACTTTTGCACTTTATGCGATTTAGTCTTTTTTGCTTAATTAATTATCGAAACGATAAAATTTTCCAAAAAAAATTTAATATCACCTTAATTACACTCCGTAAATATTTATAAAAATAGTTATAGCCCGATTTATAAAAAATGAGGTCCCAATACCCCAATTTCTAAAACTACTTAACCTTAGGGTCATACCACTTGAACTTAATAAATCACTTATAAAACAAAAATCGCAATATCAAAAATATTTTTAAAATCACAATTAACTTGTAAATATTAAATATAATATTTATAAACTTACTTGTTAGATTTGATGGCCCCGAAACCACTGTTTTTGACACCATTGAAAAGCGAGCTGTTACAGAAACACTTATGAACCAAAGGCGTTTTAGCCCACACAATCAAAAGTTAAATACGAATAGCATCAACTGACCTAGGGTTGAGGGGAACGGCAACCCTAACTCTATAAATAGGCTCTTAAACACTTCTTAAAGGATATTTTTTTATATTATTAGTTTCCTTTGTAGAATTTAGTTTTTAGTTTAGTTTTCTCTCTTTCTTTGGTTTTTAGAATTTATTTTCAATTTTTCTTTGTTTTCAAGAGATCTGATTTGGGGTATCATTAAACTTTGTGGATTCGCAATCAATTTTTAATACAATTAGGCACTTTCGTAAACTATATACTGGCAATTTATGTAGCATGTTTGCTCTTTATAATGATCTTATATTATTTATGGAAGCCATGAGGAACTAATCCCTCTATAAGGGATTAACAAGTGGAGGTATGATCTATTAACTATTTTGTAAGGTTACTAAATGGATCAGCTGTTTGGGAAAGGAAGAACGCAAAAAAAAAACCTATTCCTGACAACCCCGAGAAGTTATTAAAGGTGGGAATTAACCCAAAATTGGTATGGCCCATCCATAAATACCTTCACCCCAAACCAGCCTAGACTATAAGGTTGAAAGATAAGTAGTCCTAAGTAGTCCTTACTGACTCATTCTATTAGTAGAAGATCAGAAGATCCTAACAACTAGTTGATTAATGAGAAACCGAATGAGACAGTTAATAGGGATCACCGAAATGAGCTAATCACCCATAATCAAGATTTGCTTTACTCTACTCTTTAGTCTCTTGAATTTTATCTTTTATTATAAAATCCTTTATTTATGTTTATTCGTAATATAGTTTATTTAAAGTACTAATTAGATCTATTGGCATTTAGGTTAGAATTAATTTAGTACTAGCCTCCCTCAGGTACAATCCTCAGAATACTTACGAAATATTTTGTTGTAAACAAACTATATTACAACTTGACCCGTATACTTGCGGACACCGCCTCAAATTCAATATATTTTGTAGCAGTATTCACACTCTGGATGTTAGTACGTCCGAAGGTGGTCACATTTTGATAATAGACTTTATGATTTTACATATCATTTTTTATTCCATAATCAATTTCTTAATGTTTTATGTTATACTTAATGTTTGGATTATAGAAATACAAGATATGCTTAGTGTGTGTTTTGTGTTCCGTGCGCAATTTAGGTACATTACAGTTTGTTGTCGACTCAAAATCCAGGAACGATCTCGATCTCAATCGTGTTGATGCTTCTATTTTGTTATGGCATGTACCTAGGAGGTCTTTAGGTTAATAGTTTCTTTGGTAATGTGATGACATATTGAATACTATGTGTATAAGTGTATATATTCATATGGTTGGCGTTTAACCTATGTCTTGGTATGTTTAGTTAAGCTTGATGATTTACATGTGTTTAGCTTTATATTTTGGTGACTTAGGTAGATAGGTCATTAGCTCAATATGGAAATTTCGTATGAATAAGTGGTTGAATTGTTTGTTGCCTTATATTAATTTGTTTGAATTATAAATTGAGGTACCGTAGAAGGCTATTGGTTGGGCATTTAGGTTGAGTGTTTCTAGCATGTTTTGGGCTCGATTTAGTATGTTTTAAGTAGGTTTAATTGCTGGTTAATGTGTTGCTTGTTACCCAAGTAAGTTTGTTCTGGAAATCTTGCATTTGAAGGTTCAATTAGGGGCACACGACTTGAGACACGAGCTCTCACACAGCCGTGTGTCTTATTGATTTTAAGTGTATGTTTTTCCACACGGTCGTGTAACCCTACTTCGAACATACACACGGTCTGCGACATGGCCATGTGACATTAATTTGAATACTCACACAAGTGGACATATGGGCTGGAAGACGACTGTGTGACCCATATTTCAATTTGTACATGGTTTGGTCACATAACCATGTTTCTGAGCCACAAGGTTTGGGCTCTGTCACACGGCCATGTGATTTCTGTTTCAAAATTTTCTCAACTTTTTGTTTTAAATTCAAATTGATCCCGGTTCAGTTTCGAATTGTTTTTAAGTTTCTGCATAGTCAACATTTACAGGAAATTGATTAAATAATGTGATTAGTTAATAATTATTTGTGATTTTGGATTATATATTGTTTTTAATTGTATGGTATTAGTTCGTAGCACTCTATTGCTTAGGTCCGGTGACCGAACTACAAGAAGGGTGTTACACATTTGCACTAAAAAAGACACTCGACTTCTCAAAATTGATAAGTTGACCCGAGCAAACATAATGCTTGTAATACCCCCTACTCGTATTCACTGCCGGAATAGGGTACGAGGTATTACCGGAGTTTACGAATTTATTTTTTTTATTTTTTATTTTTTATTTTTTATTTTTTATTAGGAAAACTTAATATAATCCCTTTACAGATATCTAACCTTCCCTGCAATATTATATCGAGACCAATCCAAATCAACCAATCCAATTCAACATATTTTCAAGATAAATTCATGCATATTTATAAAATAACGTCATCACATACCCAAAACCAGGTTTATTAACCATACCAATGGCTAACTCTACATTCATTTCACAGAATCATTTACTTTATTAGCTTAAACATGCCATTGATTTCCAAAATAAAGTTTCATTATATACCGAAGTCCTGAGGTTGATAGTGTGATGTGTCTCCGACCAAATCCGACCTCCGAGCTCTTAACACTACAAAACAGGGAAAAAGGAAACGGGGTAAGTACTTTGTGCTTAGTAAGCTCATGTAACAAGAATTATACTTACCTAATATTTTCAATACAATACAATAAACATTCCTATATCCATTCAATGCATTATTACCCTAATATGCACAAACTCAACATTCAAGTTGTACAATAATTTCCATGTACCAATAATATATACTATGATTGATGAGCTCATCAATACCATGATTTCCATTTCCTTGTTATTTTTCCATATTTATCCCGTTGAATTTCTTGGAATTTTCGATTGATTTTCAGAGATACACTTTTAGTGTACATTTCCAGGTCCGTCAATTCATATTCATGTGCGCACATATCCATTTCAGAGAGTACACTCCCGCGAACCTCAACCTTGCAGCGGGATTACCAGTCCAGGCTAAATCCCCTGCAATATAAACTCATAGAGTATTGTCGGGATTACCAGTCCAGGCTAAATCCCCTACAACGACAATTACTCTAATGAGCTTGGATCTGAATTACCAGTCCAGGCTAAATTCAGACCCTAATTCGGATTACCCGTCCGGGCTAAATCCATTATTCTTCGGGAGGGCTATATTAAGATAGGATCACCCGTCCAGGCTAAATCCTTTTTACCGTCAATTCCTTTTCAGAGATCCATCAAATTTTCCTTTCATTCAACCGGGATTTCTTCCCATTTTATCAAATATATCAATGTTTCATAAATTTTCATACAATGAACATTCAAATCATATTCACATAAATAACATACAATCTCAAGCATTTAAGAATATAATTCGAGTTACATGAACTTACCTTGATACTTGTTTGTAAACAAAAAAAATCTACTAATCCCAAACTTTTTCCTTTCCTCGATCTAGCTTCGTATTTGAATCTTCTGGATCTAAATAAATAAAATTAATTATCAATTTAATACATTTCATGTTCATATGCAACATTCTCTATAATTCAACTATTATTTATAGTTCATTCAAAGCTATCTACTTGAGTAATAGTCACTACATTATTTTTATATTGAGATACAGAACTCCAAATTAGGATATGATAATTTTCCCTGAAACTAGACTCACATATATTCTTACCATAAAATTTTCAGAATTTTTGGTTTATCCAATCAGTACAGTTTATTCTTTAAAGTCACCCCTGTTCTGCTGTCGACAATTCTGACCCTTCTTCACTAAAAATTAATTATCTCTTCATACAGAATTCAAATGATGTTCTCGTTTGTTTCTATTAAAAATAGACTCATTAAGGATTCTAGACATATAAATTTAAGCCCCTAATTGTTTTTCTTCAATTTTTTTATGATTTTTCAAAGTCAGAACAGGGGAATCCGAATTCATTCTGACCTTGTCCGACAAAATTCATTATATCTCAAAATTTACAAATCCATTGCTTACACTATTTCTTCTATGAGAAACTAGACTCAATAAGATTTAATTCCATATTTTTTTCATCTTCTAATTCGATTTCTAAAATTTATGGTGATTTTTCAAAATTAGCCTACTGCTGCAGTCCAAACTGTTTTTGTGCAAGCTGTTTATTACCATTTTTCCCCTAAGCTTTTAATAAATGATACTTTCCTCCCTACTCAATTAGCCTCTCAATTGAACTGATTTTTCTCAATTAATATTTTATTCTATCACCTTAAACTAGTTTACAACCTTTAAGAATCAGAATTTCAGCAATAGACTTTAATTCCAAGCATGTTCAAAATTAGGTCCTAAAAATCAATTTCTATTGAAATTACCTAATAAATCATCTCATAAACAAATTAAAGCTTTAATTTCATTCTATTTCATCATAAACTTACAGCACTCAACCATGGTGACTTTCAATTTCATCCATGAAATCAAAAACTAATGAATTTAATAGTAGGACCTAGTTGTAAAAGTCTTAGAAACACAAAAGTTACAAGAAAAAGGCAAGGATTAACTCACTTGGTGCAAAAATTATGAAATACCAGCTTAGAGAACCCTCCTATGGCATTTTTAGCTGCTGGAATTGAAGAGAAATGAAGAAAAATCTAGATATTTCCTATTTAGTCCTAGCTTTATTTAGTCAATTTTGTAATATTCCAATTTTACCCTTAATTTATCAATTTTTCTGCTGATTTCATACCCTTGCCGTCCAGCCCAAATAAATTTTGGGTCTAATTGCCTTTTAAATCCTTTCTCATTAGACTCTTAAGCTATTTAATCATTCTAGCAACTTTTACACCTATTACAATTTAGTCCTTTTCATTTAATTGACTACCCAAACATTAAAATTTCCTAACGAAATTTTAATACCACACTAATAACATTTCATAAATATTTATAAAATTATTTTCGACTCGATTTTACAAGATAGAGGTCCCGATATCTTTTTTTTACCCAATTTCTTCAATAATTTCTTTTTCTAACTAACCACTAAATCGGTAAAATTTTTCTATCAATATTTTCATACAATTTTCCTATCATATCAATTTTCATGCAAAAATATTGAAATAAATTTCTCTTTAAATCGGATTTGTGGTTACGAAACCACTGTTCCGATAACTTTGAATTTAGGCCATTACAATGCTACAATACTTGCATGAGATTGGAAGCCTCCATAACCATAGCTTCCCTAAAGATAAGGCTGTCGTCAGCAAATAAAAGGTGAGTAATCCGTGGAGCACCCCTCGTAACCCTTGCATCTAATATCTTGCCACTGAGGGTTGGCAAGTGTAACAGTGTAGAAAGCCCTTCCCCACAGATAAGAAAAAAGTAGGGACTCAAGGAATCCCTTTGTCGAAGCCCATAAGTCGGCAAAAACTTCTCACTAACCACCCCATTTACCACCACCGAATAACTAACCAAGGTAAAAATACTTATGACACACTTGAACCATGCATAGGGGTGAGCAAAATCCGATTCAATTAAAAAAACTCGACAAAAAATTCAAATTTTGAATTAAATAGTTCGAGTTATTTGAGTTAATCAAGTTATTCGGATCAACTTAAATAAAAAATTAAATTTTTCGGTTTAACTCGAATATAAATTACACAATTCGAGTTATCCAAAAATCCAAATAAGAAAAGACAAAACTAAGTCATTTTGATAAATGTTTACTTTTTTAAGTTAAAAGTCAAAACTATTAAGTTAGAAGGCAAAAACTACGTCGTTTTGATAAATGTTTACCCATTAAGTTAAAAGGTAAAACCATTATATTGTTTATGTAGTTAAATAATCTTGTACTTCATCTACTAGTTAAATAATCAGTCCACGTAAATGCAACATTGAGTATAAATAATAGGATTCATTAATTCGACTAGACTTGACTCAAAATTTTTTTACTCAATTCAATTCGATTCAAAAAAAAAATTCAAATTGAGTTGTGTTGCTAAAATAGGATTCGTCAACTCAACTAACTCGAAATTTTTTGACTCAATTCGACTCAACTTAATCGAATACTCACCCCTACCTATGCTATAGAAAAACCCATTTTCAATAACATTACCTCGATAAACTGCCACTCAACACAGTCAAGTTCGAGTGCAAACGACCCTTGTCGACCAAACCTCCTGTTCTTCAAGGTATGCAATATTTCAGAAGCAGCTACAATATTATATGAGATAAGGCATCCCGATACAAAGGCACTCTAAGCTTCATCAATACAAAAGTGGACCACCTCCTAAAACCTGTTAACTACACTTTCAAGGCAACTTTATAGATAGCATTACAAAAACTAATTGGTCTAAAATGGGACATGTTTCAGTGACTTTTAACCTTAGGTATCAAGACGATGTGAGTATGATTAGCAATAGTCAAAAGAATGTTACCTTGCAAAAGACCAATACAAAAGCGCGACACGTGAGAAGAGTTACCTTTAGATGTGAAAATAAGTAAGTTGGAGGAAGACCATCATTCGTTTAAGGCTACAATCAAACAGTGTTGAGAACCAATTAGCTCAACTTCTCTATGCAACACCCCCCATGCCCGAATCGGTCATCGGGTTAAGGTATCGAGATGTCACATTCATTGACGAAGCAACTACAAAAATTTTAGATTGATTTATCATATTATTTTATTATAGAAGACCACTTTACTCATTTTAGTAATAATTGCATTTATGACAAAACTATTTTTGAGTTAATGGAGTTCATTAAAACATAATATTCAATCAAAGATAACAAAGTTTATAAAATTAACACAATTATTAAAGTTTTACAAATAAGTCTATTGGAGGACTTGCACTTTCTAAAGTAGTTTACCCACTTTATGTATATTTCATATTTATTTCTAAGTTGTGTCAATTAATTTAATTCTTCTTAAACTTTTAGTCAAGATTTCAAAATTAGATCAATTAACAATTATTCACTTATTATTTTATCAATTCGTTTAAACATTCTCACATGTATTAATCATTCCATCACTTATAACCATTTTGTAACATTTCAAATTCATCTACTTTTTTTTCCTCCTCTCCGTTCCATATCCTTTATGTATATATATCTTTAGCTTTTAGTATAACATGCTTATATGTAACATTAACTATAATTCTACCATTTACTTACGTGTTCATATCAAAACTGTCCGCTTGTGTCACTAAATTATTTATATCTTGAGCTATAGAATTCGAAATTAGGATCTGCTCATTGTATTTGAAATTAGACTCAATGAACTTTTTACCATAAAAATTTTGAAATTTCTACATAAGCCAATTAATACAATTTATTTTTCAAAGTTTCCTATATTCTGTTGCTTAACAGCTTCGACCCTTTTTTACTAAAAATTAATTATCTTTTAGTTCAGGATTTGTATCATGTCATTGTTTGTTTCACTTGAAAATAGACTCATTAGCTTTTTTAAATATAAATTTCATCTCCTAAATATTTTGTACAATTTTTGATGATTTTCCAAAGTCAGAACAGGGGAACCCAAATCCATTCTAACATTGTCCTACAAAAACTAATATATCTCAAAATCTAAAATTCAGTTGCTTACACCGTTTCTTCCATACAAAACTAGGCTCAACAAGATGTAATTTAATATTTAATTCAACCTTTAAATAAATTTTTCAGTGAAATTTCAAAGTTAAGCTACTACTACTGTCCTAACTGTTTTATTGAAAATATTTTCTTTCCAAGGTTTTTTGTACTATCATTCATTCAATCATACATATTCACCATACTTTTGATTACTATTCAATCTAATCACTTATGCTAATATGTAGATTACACATATATTTCTTAATCTTAGTACTTTTCATAATAAAAATCACATTCTCTCCTACTGATCAATTTAGTGTTTTAAGTCTCTATACTTTATCAAATACTTTTTATTTCTAGTATTTAGATTAAAATGCATGTTTCATATATCTCATTCACACCATATTTAACTCAATCTGTTGAAATACAAGTAGGGTTAGTATGAAACTTACCTCTTTTGTCAAGAATTCTTCCTTTCTTCTTCATCTCGATTCCATTCTCATCTTTGTCACCTTCCTTCCCTTTTCTTCCCATTTAATTCACTTTCATCTACTATTTTATTGCTTCTAAATTGATGAAAATATTCTTTAGAATCTCTACTTTATCTTTTCTTTATGTCTAAGGAAATTTTCAAGAATTTTGGATGAAAAAGTGGGTTTTCATGAAAAATGACCAAATTGCAAGAAAAATAAAACTTTCTCTTTTCTAGCTCTCTCTCACATTGGAGCACGAAAGGATGATAATTTCTGTTCATCTTTCCTCCTTTTTTTATACTAACATTTTCATAATAAAATATTAATAAAAATCTAATTAAAATAATAATATTATAATATTTATCTAATTATTTAATTTAAAATGTCATTAAAATATCTCTCATGTTATCATTACACTCTATAATTCTCTCATACTAATTGACCATTTTGTCATTAAAAATTTCATCCTTAAATCATCACTTAATTTAGTAAAATTGTAATTTAATCCCTCATAATTATCCATTTATTTAATTTAGTCCGTATTCATCCATTTTCTTTATTTTCTAGACTCTTCCATCCTTAAGATATTTTCACTTTTGGTCTAAATTTTCCATATTTATACTTTAACCCTAGACATTTTAAATATTTACACTTGGACCACAAAACTTTTTATATCTTTACAATTTAGTCCCTAACTCAAATTAATATTTGACAGCATACTTCTTATTTCATTTCTCTCTAACATCTCTTATCCTTTACTTTCTTTATATCTTATTTTGTTAAGAATCTATCTCATATTATTTTCTATCAAGGGGGTTTTGAAGATGTTACACTCCAACCCATAGTTGATATCCCTAGTAATACCAAAACAATTCGAAATGAGAGGGTAAAGAGCATGCTAAGGAAATTCAACTTAGGCCGGATAAGGTGGTAGAGAATTCATTGCCACAGAAGAAGTCTAGTACTTGATATAATTGATTAGTGTATTTGGGAGATGATTGGAGATCATGGGAAAGAGTTGGGTGTCGATGACTGAGTAGGCTTTAGAAAGTCCTTTAAAAGTGCCAAATGAGGATGTAGAGAGTCCATTAGAAGAATCTAAACCTACCGATGTTTAGAAATGCCCATTGACATAGAACCTTCTCAGGGAAGGATCTTACAAAGGTGGACTGTAGTGGTGCATACATTGTTAAGCAAGCAGCAAAGAGTGTGGTCGCCTCACGGCTTGCTCGCCACTGTATTATTCAAGTGCCCTATGCAATCGGTGTGCCTGAATCAAGTACCCTATGCAATCGGTGTGCCTGAACCATTGTCGGTATCCATAGACACATACAAGACAGTCAAGATCCTAGACAAGTACATATTGCAATTAAGGAGAACTTTAACTTCAGGCCAAGGATGATCTCTATAAATCTTGATTTGAAGAGAGGAGGCAAGTTTAGGTACCAAAAGACTGCTGCTTAGGGTCATTTTGGACGTGATGACCCAGATTTAAACTTGGTTTGCTTACAGTAAAATTTCAGCAAATGGTTACTATTGTAGCCATGATTCTGGTATAAAGCAGAAGAACAAAGAAACATGGGATTTTTTTTAATCTTGGCTACTATTCTATTCAAATTTGAGCTATAAAAAAGTTTTGTGCAATGACAGCCATCCATAAAGGATATAATTTAACAAGTGTGAATAGCCTGAAAGACAGAAGATTGGCATAAATTGATTAGATACATGAAAGCATCCCAAGCTAACATAAACATAAATGGGGTTGTTCAGGAATGTAACCACAAGCGATCATGAAGCCGCTCTTCCCCAGCACCGAACATCTCGTCCACTCTTTCACCATCTCGATAAAAATGAAACGTAGGAGTGTAACGAATATGCTGCGTTGTTTCAGGACATTCATCAATATCAGCATACACGAATGATAAGTTTGGGAACTGGTTGCTCAACTTGCAAAATGCAGGAAGAATCTGGCTACAAACACCGCACCTGAAAACAACGAACCAAATTAGAACATTTAACACAACCCATAAGTAATCAGCAAAGTTAATTGAGTTAAAACATCCAAAACCAATAAATAATATCCTTCATTTTTCTCAATTTGAAACTACCCATTTCCAGATTTTGCATCCACCGTTCTGCTGTGTCATAGAAACATTTCATAAAATAGCTTGTCTGCGTAATTACAAGGGAACCCGTACATTCAAATCGACTTACCATGAGGCTCCGTAATTGATAACCGTCTGCAAATACATAAAAAAAGAGAGTAATAAAGTGCATATCAAGTTAAAGAAAGTTTCAATTAGGTGAAAATTTACGAAGCCCATTAAGATATAGAAAGGTAGAAGGAAAGGGTGTATACAGGAGTTTTAGAGGTTTTGACACGAAGAAGAATGTGCTTAAGGTTTTCATCGCTGGAAGCACTCTTCAAATTGCCATGCTTATTGGGTGGCAGATCCAAGCCTGTGCCTTCCAACCCTTTCTTCTTGCTGCTATCTCCAGAGTCCTCCATTGTTTGACTCAGATATTGTCAGTTTATCCTATAAACCTTTAGCGAGATTGGTCTTTTCTTCTATCCTTACTCTTTGTCATTTATATGTTTTTTTTCTTTTTCCTTTTTTTTTGTATTTCTTTGAAATTAATAAATAATACTATTAATTAGAATAAAATAATTAATAAATAAGAAAGTACAAATTTTCTGGGCAAATTACCAATAAAAGCCCTTTTTTTTAAAATTTACCGAAATGGGCCAAGTCAGAAATTATTTACCGGAATGGGCCAGTTTTTACAAAAGGCGTCTACGTCAGCGCGTTGTCAGGGGAAAAAGCAGGAAAACACTTCCTCAAGAAAGCGCTTTGCCTACGTGGACAGAAAACGCTTCCTTGAGGGCGCACTTTCTGTCCACGTAGGCAAAGTAGTCTGCAATTAGGGTTAGGGTTTTGGGAATTTTGAATTTTTAAATTTTAGGGTTTTAAGGAAAAAATTAAATAAATTAGGGTTTAGTGTTTGTTAATTAAATTAATTATAATTTTAAAAAATTAGATTATGGTTTAGTGTTTATGGTTTTTAAGGAAAAAATCAAATAAATTAGGGTTTAGGGTTACTTGAGTAAATTAATTATAAATTTAGAAAAAATTATATTAGGATTTTAGATTTTAGGGTTTTAGGGTATTTAAGAAAAAAATCAAATAAATTAGGGTCTAAGGTTTAAGGTAACTTAATTAAATTATTTGTTAATTTAAAAAAGCTTCTACGTGGATGCTCTTTTGCTACAGTAGTCTCTGAAAAAATAAATTTGAGAAGACGTGTCTGCGCAAATAGTGTCAAAAACGCTTCAAGCAGGATGCATTGTCAGCAAAAGTACTAAAAGAAGCTCCCACGTAGACGTTCTTTTGCTACAGTAGTATCTGAAAAAATAATTTTAAGAAAACGTGTCTGTGCAAATAGTATAAAAAACGCTTCAAGCAGGATGCATTGTCAGCAAAAGTATTGAAAGAAGCTTCCACGTAGACGCTCTTTTGCTACAGTAGTCTCTGAAAAAATAATTTTGAGAAGACATGTTTGCGCAAATAGTGGTAAAAACGCTTCAAGCAGGATGCATTTTCAGCAAAATTACTGGAAGAAGCTCCCACGTGGATGCTCTTTTGCTACAGTGGTCTCTGAAAAAATAATTTTGAGAAGACGTGTCTGCATAAATAGTGTCAAAAACGCTTCAAACAAGATGCATTTTCAGTAAAAGTACTGAAAGAAGCTCCCACGTGGACGCTTTTTTGCTACAGTGGTTTCTGAAATAACTTGGGCTATAAATGAGCCAAATTTTGTTCTCAGGTTGCATAACTTACAGCAAAAAAAAAATAGAGAGGCTAAGAAGGATAAAAATTAAAGATGAGTGAACGCATTAGTGTTGTTATTTACTATGATGGTGAGGTTCGTCACACCGAGAATGGTGTTGTTTTTTTTCGGAGAATACAATAAGATTGGTTTTTAACCAAAACATAGATTTGACAGAACTTCGTAAAAGGATTAGGCGTAAAATATTCGGAACGACGCCAATGAAAGTGTTGTCTATTAGGTATCGATTTTGTGCTTCTATTGATTCAGTAACATATGACTCGTTCGACATCAAAGTTGCTCGTAGCTTGGAGGCAATGGTGCAGACTCATCTTGCTAGTGGAGCACTATATATTGAGTTATATGTACAATTTGTATCACCAAATGATACATTTGCGGCTGCTGTTCGAAAGGAATACACGACCCCTGCCTGACACTCCGTTAGTGGGTTACATAACACAGAACCACCAATTTTTTATAGCAGTATGGAATACACAACCCCTGCACGACACTCTGTTAGTGGATGAGACATGTACCTAGGTGGGTCGATGTTTGATGCTGGAAATACGTACTGGGGAACGACATCAACTTATAGTGCTTGGCAATATATATCTAATTGGGGACGTTATGAAACACCCAGAAGAAGGGATGATGTACTCCCCATGACGTCCACCGGTGAGGGGACCTCATACTTCGCAGATGATGGTGGGTTAGATAATGAGTCCGATGGGGATCCACCTCGAAAGCCTGGCCGCTATGGTACAGAAGTTAGATTATTTTTTGAACCGGAGCCTATTACAACTGAACCTGAAGATGTTGAAGGGGGTTCAGATGAAGAAGAAGATCCACGATTCAGGGTATACTCGCCTCCAGCCCACATGCATAATGTTGATCTATCTGCAGATGATGCATTGGAGTTTCCAGATCTACCACACAGAACGTGTAATCATACAAGTTCGTTATTGGATTCGAGTGAATTTGAAGTTGGTAAGGAGTTTTCCAATAATGATAGTTTTCTTGGTGCATTGAAACAACATAGCATCAATAACGGTGTTAACTATCACGTGGTTAAATCTAAATCCGATAATTTTGAGGCGAAGTGTGCAGTGCAAGACGGAAGTTGTTCATGGAAAATCTACGCCTCGTTGAGGAAAAGGACAGGGTTGTGAGAGATAAAAAAGTATAAAGGTCCACATACATGTGCTGCAAGTACAGTATTTAAGGTTTTTGAATAATACTGTTATTATGTAATGTTACATTATTTAACGTACTTCATTGACAAGTATTTCACAAGATCATCCCAAGATGGATTCAGCTATGTTAGCTAGCTTAATACTACCCACGGTGAAAGCAGATCCTAGGACTTCAGTGCCAGTCTTAATTGCCAATATTCGTAACCAAATGGGGTACACGCCCTCTTACCGCAAGGCTTGGATAGCTAAGTAGAAGGCTTTGGAGAAGATGCATAGTGGGTGGGATGCTTCATATAATGAAATATGGCAGTGGTGTCAAGTGCTAGAGAGATACGTCCCAGGTTGCATAACAGACCTTCAAACAAAACCTGCATACTACAACGACCGATTGCTTCGTGGATGCCAAGTATTTAAGCGTCTCTTCTAAAGCTTTAAGCAATGCCAATGCGCATTGTAAGCCATTGGTACAAATTGACGGTATCTTTATGTACGGTAGATATACCCATCGGCTATTGCTAGCAGTCGCACAAGATGGTAGTGGAAGAATCCTTCCAATTGCGTTTGTAATAACATCGGGGGAGTCAGCTAATGACTGGGATTTCATTCTTTCTAGGTTAAGGATGCATGTTTGCCCCCAACCTGATATATGCGTTTTATCGGATCGAGGCACCGGGATATTAGCTGCAATTGAGCGACAGGGAAGCCTATGGCATCGCACACACCATTGGTATTGCCTAAGGCACATGGCTTCCAACTACTACAGGCAATATCCATCTAAAGGTGAACGACGGCAAGTAGCCAACATGGGTATTTAACTTTATCTCTATTAATATAATTTCGTTTGGAATATTGAATTTATTTTAAATAGAAAAGTGGTATGTAATTTTCGCTATCAACTTATATTGGCAGGGTATGAGATAAGTAAGGACCGTTTTCATGAGATGTTGGCAGTTTTCCATTCAGTTAACGAAGAAGGCCATGACTACTTATGTAATATACCTTTCGAACAGTGGACACAAGCATACGATGGCGGCTTACGATATGGTCACGTGACCTCAAACCTGGCCGAATGTATAAATTTTGTTCTAAAAGGAACATGTCATTTACCGATAACATCAGTTGTGCGAGAGACATATTTTCGTTTAGCGGCACTATTTCCAAAACGAGCAGCGAGTTATGCAGGCCAAATGCAGGGAGGCCATGTATGGTGCGCAAAGGTATTACAAGAAATTAACAAGGCGAAGGCACGGGCAAACACTATGCACACAGTGTGTCACGATCGAGACAACTTATGGTTTCGTGTGACAGAGTTTGACAAACAGCACCAAGGTATTATTGGCGGGTAATATCGTGTACACTTAAGAAATAGGACTTGCGATTGTGGGAGGTTTGACGCACTTCGTTATCCATGCGCTCATGTAATTGCAGCTTGTCAAAATCTTCGTCTGGATCCCATGAGCTATGTCGACGACGTGTACAAATTGGAATACATGTACAACGTGTGGAGACACATATTCCCACCGGTCCCAGATGAGCGTAAGTGGCCCTCTATATCGCATTGCTCCGTTTAAGCTGTTACCGGATAAAGAGTTGCGGCGTAAACCAAAGGGTCAACCTTGCTCGACTAGAATACGCAATAATATGGATATCCGAGAAACAACCAATCAACTGAAGTTATGTGGATGGTGTAGGAACCCAGGCCATACAAGTAGATTATGTCCAAATCGCAATAGTTGATAGTTGTTGTAATTGTCAATATGTTGTATTATTTATAGTTTATTACATGAAATAATATAAAAATATTCAAAATATTGCTTTATTTAAAATAATTTTCATTTTATTAAAAATATAAAAGTAAATTATAATTACTTTATTTAAAACAACCTTTTATATTATCACATGAAATAATATAAAAATATTCAAAATGTTGCCTTATTTAAAATAATTTCCATTTTATTAAAAATATAAAAGTAAATTACAATTACTTTATTTAAAACAACATTTTATCTAATTACATGAAATAATATAAAAATATTCAAAATGTTGCCTTATTTAAAATAATTTTCATTTTATTAAAAATATAAAAGTAAATTACAATTACTTTATTTAAAACAATCTTTTATCTAATTACATGAAATAATATAAAAATATTCAAAATGTTGCCTTATTTAAAATAATTTCCATTTTATTAAAAATATAAAAGTAAATTATAATTACTTTATTTAAAACAACCTTTTATCTAATTACATGAAATAATATAAAAATATTCAAAATGTTGCCTTATTTAAAATAATTTCCATTTTATTAAAAATATAAAAGTAAATTACAATTACATTATTTAAAACAACCTTTTATCTAATTACATGAAATAATATAAAATATTCAAAATGTTTGTACAAATATATTAAAATAAAAATCAATGTCCGTGCCGGTCTGATTCAGTGCCACATGAAGGTCGTCGACGGTTACGCATTGGATTCCTCCTTTGTCCAGCTTCTAGCGGGGGTTGTGCTTGCTCTGGCGAGGATTCTGGTTGTGGGTGTTGGGAGGATGACCCGTCTTGATAGAATAGTGACTGTGGAGGTGTTTGCATCATTAATGGCGGAGGTGTTTGAAACCCATAAGGTGATGAGGATTGGTAAAAAGAAGAGCTCCCTGACGGCCTCTCCTGCAATCCCTCGTGCGACGGCTGCCTATAGATCAGCGGTCCACTTGGAGTAATCGAAAATGGAGATGAACCGGGCCATACATTCCAACCTGCCATAGGACTAGAAAAAGGAAACATATAAGGGCTAGGATACATAAAAGGGCTAGGATACGTACCTGGCATCATCTGAAGAGGTTGTGCTGTGGGTGTCGACGGTTGAACTGTTGGGCCTGGTGACTATATAGGTCTTGTTGCTGGGCCGGGTGATTGTGTGGGCACTGTTGATGGGCCTGCGTCGTCGTCCCTTCTTCTAGGATTTAAAGGGCCACGTCGTTCCCTTTGGACACGCAATTGTCGCTGCCTCTCCTCTTCTGACAGTAAATATGGCTTGCCATGGATCCTAAACCATGGCATGTATTCCGGCACGCACGCCAACTCTGGAACGATGATCGGTTCCCGAGTAGGTATATAATCCTATCGATCTTCCCACATTTGGATATAGTGTGACCAGAATCTCGGCCAATCCGTATGCAATTGCTGTAAGTTGATTTTGTGATGATCATCCAACACCTCAGGTGCCATAGGAATCGGTTGTCGGAATCCAAATTGTCGTAATACTCTGTCTGATTGGTGCATCTCCACAATAGAAAAGTTGACCAATAGGACCTTCACGTGCCAAGCGTTCGGATTTTGCAAGTATTCATCCGGAATTACTGTCCGAATTGCCAGATCCTCGTATGGTGGTGTCCATTGAAACTATATAAAAATGATGAAAATATTAGTTAAATAAAAAATACTAAATACTAAATACTAAATACGAATCCACTATTTTATTATGTATGTATATATATATTTTTAATACTTACTTGTGCTTCCGACCGTTGCTCTAATAGAAGCCGTATATCTTCAAGACAGGTAGGTAATCGAGCATAACTTGCCGAATGGTTCCACCTAATTAAATAAATTTTTAGCATACGATTTTATTTTAAATCTACGTAATAATTGTAAAATCTAATATAAAATTTACCTCGTTATGAGTGGGAATGTATATGGGTGGTCCACTCGAGGACGTAAAAATGGAAAGCGAAACCGTGCCCATGATTGCAGTAGTGATAGGCAACCTCCGATTTTCGCTTTATTCGGTCGCGTAGCCCCGCACATCTCCCGGTACAGTGTTGCCAACACGACAGAACCCAACTAAATTCACCAGTTGCTCTAAAATCAACGAGTTTCAGCAGCCATCTCAGATGTACAAGGTTTCGTGACAAGTCCGGCATCAGATAACCTCTAATTATCTGAAGTTCTAGTTCGGTAGAATCATCATCCGGCTCCGGAAATGTGTCTCGTAACCAGCCCATCTCGATCCGACCTCCGTTAATATTATCCGGAATAGCACCCAAAAGCTCGTAGCATACCACTCCCCAATCAGCAGAATGAACGGACCTAGTGACTGCGTCCCCGTCCACCGGCAATCCTAATTGCAAATGCACGTCTTCCAAAGTGATAGTGCACTCTCCACATAGAAGATGAAATGTGTGCGTCTCGGGTCTCCACCTTTCTATCAACGCATTAATAAGTTTCAGGTCCAACTTGCACCCCAGGCCTATCATCGCCACGTGCCAAAAACCCGCTTCCCGTAGGTAATCCTCTATCAACGGTGATGGAGGACCAGTCATGTTAAGGATATAGCATTGCAATATCCGATCTACTGACTTTTATAAGAAATAATAAAATAAAAATTATTTAAATTTGCATAAATGACAAAAATATTAAATAATATTTAAATATTAAATTTAACACTTACCATTTGCATTTGTTCGACGGATATGTGTTTATCATCGAAGTGAATTTAGTCTCCGGCCATTGCTAACACGATCAAATTTTTTTTATTTTAAAAAATAAATTTAGAAAAAATAAAATTAGAGTTTTTTTGAAAAAATTAGCGAGAGTTTTGAGAGAAATTTAAGAGAAATTTGAGAGATTTGAGAGAAATTTGAGAGAATATTGAAAGATTGAAGATTGAAAGGATTTAAGTGTGAAAAAAATGAAAGGGGTGGGGGGTTTTATAGTTTTTTTTTTGGACCGTTGGGGGGTTACCAACGGTCAAAAAAGTAGCCGTTGCTACTGTTCAAACACGGGGAAAACGCTTCCTCAAGGAAGCGCTTTGCCTACGTGGACAGAAAGCGCGCCCTCAAGGAAGCGTTTTCTGTCCACGTAGGCAAAGCGCTTCCTTGAGGAAGCGTTTTCCTGCTTTTTCCTCTGACAACGCGCTGACGTGGACGCGTTTTGTAAAAACTGGCCCATTCCGGTAAATAATTTCTGACCTGGCCCATTTCGGTAAATTTAAAAAAAAAAGGGACTTTTATTGGTAATTTGCCCAAATTTTCTATTATTTCTTTTGAAAATAATAAATATAGTTTAAATTAGAATAAAATAATAATGCATGATCATACAAATCAAATATTCTCAACTGGTTAAATCCAAAACCATTTGTGCATTACATAAGTTAAGAATTGAAATTTTAAATAACCAACTGAAACCTGTAGAACGAAAGAATAAAAATTTTGATTTTTTAACTCTTTTTTAAAAACACAAGATTTTCATTATGTTTTTTTTTTCATTTTCACCTTTGATTTTTTTAAAATATAATTTTTCCTAATTTTAAGTTATATTTTCCATATTTTTTTAATTTCCATAATTTTTCTTATTATTTATTATATAATGTAAACATTAAAATATGTTAAACTGACTACATGTAAAATTATTAAATATTAAATTAAAAATAATATATATATTAAATTATATGAGTAAGGTTAGACAAAATTTTAAGTTATATTTCAAAATAGACTTGGGTATGCTACTATCATGCTTAAACCCAATTCAACCCATTTACACATCTATTTATTAACTTGCAATTATGTATTAAAATGTTTAATTTATCAAAAACAAAGAATCTTTCATTTTCTTAACCAAAAGACTCAACATTATTACATGTAAATGGGGACGATATATAGCAACTGCTAGTAGGCTTTGTTTGCAATCTGTCAGCTAAAGGCAATGGAGAAGTCTGGGTCGGTGCCAAAGTGGAAGGATATTTCAGGCAAACCAAGCATGTAGTGGAATACATGTGATTTAACACAGACCATGAAGGTTCGAACTTATCAAGACAATCACATCATTTAACAAGATTGTTCCCTTTGGTCCTCCTGGATATATCTGAAATACAAATATAAGTTGAACATAAATAATATTTGATTTTTTATTCTAATTTTTTTTCATTATGCTTCATAAATACTTTCAAGAAAAATGGTTGAGAATAGAGGTGTGAGATTCCTTGATCTTGGGTAATGAGAACAAGTACAAATTGTTAATAGTCCTAAACTGTCACTCTGGTTTTCACCAGTAAGTTCACTTTCATTGTGACAGCTGGTAGTATTAATGTTCATATGATCATATACCCCAATACATAATAAATCCTTATGTCATCTTCACCTTTCCTTCTCCCTTCTCAGCTATCCGAAGGCGCTAATCTACCACTTATACTCTGAAACTCGGTGTGACAGTCGCAGCAGTCAAAGAAGCTTCTCAGCTTTCGAAGCTTATCAAGCAAAAGAAAGAACAGCAGGTATTTGTCTAGTTGACTTCAGAGAATGCCCCTGCATTGAACTTCTTGCACAATGCTTCAACACCTGCCTGAACTCTAGATGGATCCTGTAAAACAAATTAGCAAAGCATTATCATGTGAAATCGAGAGCAACTTTATGGTACGAAGTTTAACAAGAAATGCTTTATATCTTCATAATATTTCTCCTGTACCTTGCCCTCAAAGCTAATTACGAGAGGTCCTTGTCTAGATCTGCGGAAACAGCCTTAACAACGCACAAAGAGAGCAATATTCAGCAAAAGATGGAAGTAAATATCATATTTTCGGAAAGAACCTTAATGATTTTGACATCCCTTACCAATGTAAAGGTCTGGAAATTCAAGACAAAGTTTGGATAGGGGTTGAGCAGTTTCTACCTGCATTTCCAAACATAATGATGTTAAAAGCAAAAGAATATTGAAAACAAACCATTTTAAATCAACTCCGAAAGGAAAGCACACTATAACCTAGAAAGCAGATTATTATTGACAACAGCAAGAGATTGTAATATGTACATCTGTTAGATTTGTCGTCAAGCGCTTCGAGGAGTATGATTCGATTGTCACTAAGAAGCCATCAGATCCAGTCAATTCGATCAGACAATCCCACTGCTTTTCCAGCTCGGAAGCATTTGTTGCAGAAAGTACAATTACATTACAGCATTTGATCTGGTACAAGAGGATCATTAGATAATTACTGATTCAAGTTCCTTTCCGTGGTAAGGTTTTATAGTAAACACCCACCAGAGGCACCGGCAGCTTTTCGTGATGCAATAGTTCAGTGATGCCTTCGGGTAACTGAGCCATCTGGAGAAGAAAACCTGATGATGAGATCACATACAAAAAAGGAAAAAACTACCGGAATCCAAATGAAGAAATATATGTGCTAAGTAACGACTAGCGGCAGTGTTAGGCTGAATTTTGGTAAAACCTGCTTTTCTTCTCACATTGTTGTTTCCTTATATGAATGCACTAGCTTTAAAAAAGAATGGGATGTCATGGGTGTATAAGTTTCCATCTAAACAGCATCAACTCTCCCTGGTTTACCAAAAACTATTCTCCCAACCGCAAAATAAAACTTGGATGGCAACAGCGGGATATTGAGATGTCATCTCTAGATATAATGCAAGTGCAATGAAATCCAGCAATATTTAGGGTATAAATCAACCTTCAAAGTACTTTACCTCATTTCGATCACCAGTGCAGTGGTCACCAATAAGATGCCTTAGAAATTCCTCAAACTCTTCATCAGGAGCCTATAAAACAGGGTGACTTAACCAAATTTATACGACATTTCTCACAATTAAACCATAAGGTCAGTTGTCAAAAAAAAAAAAAAAGAGGCAGATTTAAGACAAAAGTCAAATAAAACCAGGTACCAGGCGAACCCCAAAAGCCTTTGCCACACCAGCTGAAGTAACATCAGAATGCAAAGGGCCCACTCCTCCATACAAAAATACCTACAATGATATTAAAAATCAACATTCCTTATCTGCCTGATGCCATCACCACAAATAAGCACTAAATAGCTTTTCAAACAAATGTCAAAAGTTTACCAAGTCACTGACAGATTTACATCGATCAACCTCTTCAGCCACAGAATCTATCTGGTTAAAGAAAAGTCAAAAAGAAAGATGGAATTGTAAGGTACACTCGGGAAATTGAGATTGTATGGTTTTCCAAAAAGCTCAACATAAGTTTCCTTGTACAGGAATAGCTTATCATCAGACGCCAATGCAGATTATAAATTCAGAAGCCTAGCCTATATGTGCTATTTCATTGACTAAGCAAAACCATGCAAACTCATTTAATCAAGGTGAAAATTAGAGATAGAAAACTCACATCATTCCTAACAACAGTAGTTCGTGATGTCATCCAACCTATAGAATGGAGCTTTTTGCACAATGAAGGTCCCAACTGATCCTCAACAGTGCCAAACCTGAGCTATGTAACAGATAAAAGAAGTACCATAGGATTTCATCAATAACAGTACACAGAGAAGAAAAAGAAAAAGGTTGAGAAAGTGGAAATAAGGGAGAGTTTCTATCTACAATGTGTAGTCACTAACACTGAATCAACCCCCCCCCCCGAACCCACAACCACCCCCTAAAATAAAAGGGTACGAAGGACTTACAGAATCTCATCCCCACACCAATTATTGAGGCAGTAAACATCCTGTTTTTGTGTGAATTCACACTGTCTAGGCCATTGTTGACAGCAGGAGAACGAGTGCCATCTAGAGGAGAATTCTTTTTAACTCTCCCAGCCCTTTCTAGTCTTCCATCAGGAAGCAAATATGCAGGTTTAAATTTCTCTTTGCTGGAGGTGCTGCTGATGGAAAGCAATGCATTTGGCACTGTATCATAAATGCTTCCAATTGAAGTGTAACTGTGCAAATATAGATGACAATCAAATAGAGAATGGTTTGATAGTGTTAAAAAAAGAGCAATAGAGCTTATATTTCATGCAAGGTAGAGGAATCATTACCCTTGGTCATAAAGACTGCAGTATTGGACCTTGCAGGTTAAGAGGAAAGCCCACACATCTCTGACAAAAGCCACACACAACTCAAATTAATCCCATAACAAATGTATGCAAAATGCAATAACATCACTCACCCACCAAAACAGAATAAGAGCAATATAGTCTAAGCAACATTGCTCCATTTTTTCCACCCTTTTAGGTCTCATGAGATTTTGTATGTTGCAAAGAACTTTTCATTTATCAGAAACGAGGAGAATTTATTGACAGACCTGTATGACCAGTCCAAGATAGGATTTACTCTCATGAAAGGCGGCCATCCTGGTGAGCTAGGGGAGAACTGCTCTTGGCCTACCTGCAAGATTTTTTAAGCCTTCTTTTAACATAAAGAATTAAATAACAGGATTTTACAAGATGAAGCGATATATATAAATATATATATATATAGCTCAGATGTAATTGTATGATTGGAAATTACCGCAGTAGGATCACCAATTCGGACACCAAGAAATATCGCTCTGATTGGTTTAGACTTTAGCAAAGCCTCTAAACCGGACTTGAAATCCGTGCGGATAATATCCATTTGCAAGCCATAACTGGTCATAGAAGAAATAGAAAAACACCCAGCAATGCATCAGAACCTGTCAAATATACTGAAGTATAGAATGATAAAAAAAAAAATTCTTACGTCTTGGATGTATCATAGGTAAATGTATTTATCTCGGGGAACACAGAAGTGCTCTCAAAATATATTGTTCGAATTGGAAAATCTATCTGAACCCCATTAGAACAACTTTGTTCCACTCTATGCAAAAAATAGCCAGCCCTAAGAAGGTGCAGCAAAACCTATAACATCAAAGGATGATATCGGTATCAACACAAAAATAGAAGGATTGCTTTAAATATATATATATATGTAAGCTACACTTACAGTAGAATCCTTTCCTCCATTGAAGCTGAAAGCAACCTCTTCAATACTGCAGAAGTAAAAACTTTTAAAACTTGCAAGCATAAGCAAATTTGTCTTTTTTAGCAAAAAAAGAAGAGAAAAAATGAAATAACGTTACAGTGCAGGTCCATAAAGAATATAAGAAACTACTTTCTACTACAGGCTACAAAATGGCTCCAACCTATAATATACTTCTTTTAATATGAATGATAAAAGTGAATGCCTAGAAAAATTATTACCAATGAACTACGTACTTATTTGTAAGATTGTATCAACTGTTCCAACTTTACAAAAATGCTTCAGGAAAATGTTTAGAACAGGAAAAAGATTTATGCTAATCTAATCCTTGTAACAGAGGTGCCCAGAAACTCCACATAAGTAAGCCAGTTATACCAGTTCTACCAAGTCCACTCTATCACCTTCACTTTTTTCGGCTTACATGTATACGTACAAACACACATAAAAAAGAGGAATCTAGAAAGCAACATCCTCTCCAGTCAACACGTGAATGCTCAAAATGGAAGTTAAAAAGCAAACCTTATTTGTATCTCATTTGCATTCTCATAACACTAATACTTTCAAGCACAACAAGGACAGCAAAGAAAGAAAAAAGACAAGTAAGTAAAATGCATTAGGAAGCAAAATGCCAACCATCATTAATTCAGATCCGATCGAAACAAACCAGAATAATTTCAAAAGCATCTATATGAATCTTACGAGTGTCGTTTATGCAAATGTTATCAAATTAAAAATAAAACGCGTACTCCTCCGCTATACTGCCTCAGCAACGATTCACAATTAAAACATGTCCTGATATGAAGCTAAAAATGAATAAATCTCCGAGTTTAACATCAAAAGCATTCCTAATTACAAACAAGACAGATATATTGGACTGAAAAGTCAACCCATGAAGCTATTGAAACATCCAAAAGGAGACAACTTCTACTGGCACAGGACAAAATCATACATTGATGATAATATCAATCATTTGCTTGCTAGAAAAATGTAGGAGACCATAATACATAAAAATACTATCAAAGACCAGAGAAATAAAAAGGGCACCTCCCAATTCTTGGCTCAGTTTAAACATGGTCAACAAGTATTTTCCTCAAAAGGAAAAATCAAGATTAAACAATTTACTGTCCTCATTTCCTCAATTTCTGTAGACAACCAAACGGAGGAATCAATCATATTCTTTTTGTTAAAACAATCAGAACCCAGTTGACAGAAAATTCGATTAATTACAAAGCTAGAAACTTCACAAAGAATCAAGAAAACCCAGAAAGAAAAAGGAAACGAACTCACGAGTAAAGAGCAAGTGCTCTTTTAATAACATAGATGGCGTTGTTGTACTTGGTCTTAAGCCTCTTATCATCACTTTCTCTGATTGCTTTATCGATCTCCATATCCACACTGCCACATCAAAAATGAAACTTTTATATGCAAATGGGGTTTATAAAAACTTAAACAGAAACGCCCAGAATTAAACCAGAAAGAAAATAAAAAAAGTTCAAACATTGGATCATTGGCAAATTAAGCAGAAAGGGTATCCATTGCCCTTTTTTTTTTTGTAAGAATCGACGAAAAATTGAAATTTCACCTTTTAAAGGAAAGGACTTTCTTTGGACTTCCAAGCTAAAGAAAGCTCTAAAGCAGATGCAGAATCCTCCTTTCCTCTTCCTTTTTGCCTCCTTATTTAATTGGGGGGGCGGTTTGGTAGAATAAAGAACAAAAACAAATTTGAAGAGATATTCTAATTTTTGTTGAAGGAGCGAAAGGATGGGATCTTTTCTAGACACCACAAGTTGTTTATCTAAGAGGGTTTTCTAGTTATCATGCTTTTGTTTGCATTGACATTTTGTTAGAAATTACCCCCCAAAAAAATAATAAACAGCAGAAACAAAAGCGGATCAAAATAAATAAAACATTTTTTAAACTAAAAAAATTGAACTTTGAAATTGAATTAGGAGATTTTGGGTTTTGGCATGGAATATTTTGCAAGAATTAAGGTTTGATGCTTAAAAAGGATGCCCCTAAATTTAGTGGAAGTATGATGGTGACAGCAAAAATTATCATTCATTAATAATATTGGAAACTGATAATCTCCCAAATACGTTTCTAATCAACTTATTTACAATATTCATTAAAATTAGCATTGCTTTTAAAAAAAATTAATTGTAATTTCTTTTTTCCAAATTGAGCACAATTTATCCCAAAATTATATATTTTTTAACACCTAATTCTCTTATTTACTATATTTTGAAATAATTTTTTAATATTAAAAAATACAGAATTCTGTTTTTTATAAAATTCTGTGAAAAATGAAGAAAATACAACCGATATAGAGCCAAAAGAGTTGTTTTCTTCCCCTAATTTGTTTCTTGTGTTCTCCAAAATTCAAACACTTAATCCAGGTTTCTAAAAGCTATGTTTCTTGGCCAAAGGGCACCATATGGAGAAAGTTCAAGGAAAATGGAGGCTGGGAATATTCAGGGTTCAACCTTTAAAATTTGGCATTGGCTTTACCTTCAAGCTTTCTAAATTCAACCCTACTTTCCTTTTGTTTCCATGATAATTTTATGGAAACTTCCCAACATAATCTTACAAATATCAATTACAAGATAGAAATGGATTTATTTCTAAGATTAGATTATGATCAATATTACTCGAATTCAAAATTGAGTTTGAGTGATGTATGTATGTTTAATATGGATATGTTAAAGGAAGAGTTCTTAATGTTAACTAGTTTGGCCTGTTGTGAATTGGATTTAGCTTAGGGGAAATAAAAAGGTGAATGATTCCATAAATTTGTGCTTTGAACATGTCATTGTTCATGCATTTTAAATGGATTTGCTTAAAAACATGAAAACGTGCTGCCTCATGGCAACAGTTTTCTTAGATTACTAGGACCAAGTACAATGTATTTTTTTTATTAAGGACAGCTCTTCCAACAAAATTGTCAAACATACATGTGCAAACAATCCGAGAAAATTTTATTAGTTTTCTTAGAATAAAATGCTGACTCATGGCAACAGTTTTCCCTTCATTCTCTAGAACTACAGTTTGGAAGATCTTAATTCCTCAGTACAATGAGCAACCATGTTGCATATGAGGCTAGAACGAGGCAGCAAATGAAACCTGAAAATGGCAGTCCAATCTCATCAAAAAGATTAGTTGGAAAGACACGGTTCAGTTCTTGAATCGAAACTGCTGAATCACTCTCGAACAAGGTATGTTGAATAAGTTTCAATGGTAGCTGCAAGATGCATAGTTTGACGGATAGCCATCGCAGTCTAATATCTCAATCCTCGGATCAAGGCTTGCTGTGTCAAACTACCATTTCCATCTTGAAAGCAAAGCAGACGGAGCTGTATAATGATTCAGCCGTCACATAACAAGTGGAATATGCCACCTCAAACAATCAGATTACCTCATGTGAGAGACACCATCAGCTTCTGCAGTTCTGCGGCCTATGGTTAACACTTCCATTCATACAGTTATCGATAATAGATAGGTCACCAAAAGTCCTTACAAGAGCAACATCCATTCTTAAAATGGTGGAACCTGCTGGCATCCCTAACTATGATTTCTCGACAGTAAATTTTAGATAGAAGCTTAAAGGCTGAGTGACAATCTCCGCAAACACGAAGGTTCTTCATTATTCTTATGGTTTCTCCAGTACTGGAGTTGACTAGCCCAAATGCCAATGCCAATTTCTCACTGTGATATGAGACAACAGTTTCCTTCTCTTCTTCATCAATATCAAACACTACTTGTGCGGTATTCGGAACATACCCGGCAGATTTAAGCTGCATTGCCATATCGTGGAGCATGGATTCAATCCTTTTGTCTTGCAAGTGAGACTTGTCACTAGCCAAAAACCAATGAATTGTCCCCTGAAACTCAGTATAGCTCCACCCAGGTGGCTTCTGGATGCCCTTATCTTCCATCAACTTCCGAACTCTCACAGCTTGTTCCCATTTGTTCGTATTGGCAAGCATGTTGGACAACAAAACGTAATGAGCTCCATGATCAGGCTCCAGTTCGATAAGTTTTTGGGCAGCAACTTCACCAATCTTAACATTTCCATGGAGTTTACAAGCACCCAATAAAGCTCTCCATATTACTGAATTGGCCTCAAATGGCATACTTCGAATTAAATCATAAGCTTCATCCAAGCAACCATCTCTGCCAAGGAGGTCAACCATGCAACCATAATGTTCCTTATGTGGTCTAATACCATACACATCCAACATTGATCTAAATAATTCTTTGCCCTCTTCAATTAGCCCACTGTGGCTGCAAGCGGATAAAACTGCCACAAAGCTAACACTATCTGGTCCCAGCCCTACTGATTCCATTTCCCTAAAAACAGCTAAAGCAGACTTACCAAGACCATGCTGAGCCAGACCAGAGATCATGGAATTGAAAAGTGAAACGGTCCTTAAACCCTTCGGGATCCTGTGAAACATATGTAGAGAAGAATCTATCTTTCCACCTTTTGAATACATATCGATTAATGCAGTCGAAAGGATAATATTTTGGCTGCATAACTCACCCCCTATGTACCTACCATGAAGCCTCTCACCTAAACTAAGAGCTCCGAGTCCGGCACAGGCTGAAAGAACAGCAGCCATAGTACATTCATCTGGTCTTATTCCCAAATATTCCATCTGTGCAAAAAGTTCCAATGCTTCACTGTATTGTCCTGACTGAGAATAACCACTAATCATAGCCGTCCAACAAATCAAATCCCGTCGGTCCATCTGATCAAACATCCTTCTAGCAGCTGCAGTTTCTCCACGTCGAGCATATCCCGATATCATGGAACTCCAAGCTGCAGTGCTTTTATTACTTGCCATTGAGCTAAACACCCTGTCAGCCAAATCCATCAACCCAGACTTTGCATACATATCAAGAATAGCAGCCTTAAGCAATCCGTTAGAGTCAACACAAGAGGGGTTCCTGTAAACAAAACCATGAATCTGTTTCCCAATCCTAGAATCATCCAATGATGAAAATGCAGACAACAAAGCAACAAAAGTGAACTCATCTGGCACAATGCCAGACTCTTGCATTTTTCTAAACAGACGCAGAGCAGGCCCTGGTCGGCCCACTAAACCATACCCATTTATCATGGTATTATAAGAAACAAGGTCTCTAACAAGACTTCCTTCAAATACAATCCGGGCATCATTTAAATGTTTGAAAACCGAATAGAAATGCATCAAAGCATTCCCAACATAAAGATCCAAGTCAAACCCAAATTTTATGATATGACTGTGAACTTGAATTCCTGGTTTAAGGGTAGATAGTCTTGCACAGGAATTGAGTAAGAATGGGAAAGTGAAGTTGTTCGGAGATTGGTTTACTTGGTGGAGCATGGATGAGTAGAAGACAAGTGCTTTTTCAGGGAATTTACTATGGGAAAAACCCCTTATCATGGTGTTGTATATGAATTGATTTGGTTGTTCAATTTGGCAGAAGATAATCTGAGAGTAGTTAAGGCCCTCTTCGGAACCCAGAAAGGCAAAGAAAGAGATGAGTCTGCTAATGGGGAAGACATGGTGTTGGAAGCCATTGAGGATTATTTGAGCATGGACTTGAAATGCTTGTTTGATGGTTTTACAAGATTCTAACAAAGGCAATAGTGGTGAGATTTCAAAAGGTAGCATTTTCAAGGGTAGCTGAGAAGAAAGAACACCCACCGAGCTCTGCCTATGTTAGAGGATACAGAGAGAATATGAACATTGAAGAATCAACAAAAGGCATATCATATCATATCTTTCTCCTCTGCTGTTACCGGGCAATTACTCCCTGACTGACTTAACAGCTCTTTGTCATTTCCCTTGCAGCACGAAATACAGTACTTTGAATCAAAATTCAAAATTGTTATGACAAGCAACAAGTCTAAAGATCATCCATCAAAATTGGAACTTTCTTCTTCTTTTTTCCGTATGGTTATGATCCATGTACCATGTACCATAAAGCTGGTGTGTAGGCAAGAGCCCCGCAGCCTCGGTCCCCGGAGGATTAGGTTATAATCCCTACAGGTTTTTAAATAGTTTATCAGGTGATTTCTGTAGGAAGTGGGCACTCCAATTGTTCATGGACAATGAATTCGAAAGGCCTGTCCATTCACCTTGTTTAGCTTGCTGTTGTGCTTTTGAAGCCTTTTAACTGCCTATAGCGAAAACAAAAATAAATTCTTTTACCCCATTACTCTTTTTTGAAAAAAAAAAAACTACTCCAATACCTCTCAATTTTGATATTAAAAAATTAGTCATTTTAAAAAATTGAAATAATTCAATTTAGAAAGTGGGCGACTAAGAATAATTAATCACAATATTAATTTTTTTCATTAATTTTATATAGGTATAATAATAAATTTAGCTCTCATTATTTACACATTCTATCAATTTGGTCATGATTTAACAAATTTAGCCCACAATATTCTTATAAATGTGTAAATATTGAGGTTAAATTTTTAGATTTTTTTTAGAACCAAGACGAAATTAACAAAATATGTCAATATTAATAGCTAAATTTGTTATTATATCAATTAAAATTATGCACAATTGACGAAAGACGTTAATGTCGTGATTAATTATCCTTAATTGCTCACTTTTAAAATTCATAAGAATTAAATTGCCCTAGTATTTTTAAATTGAACTAAATTACTCAATTTTGAAATTGAGAAAGACTAGAGAGGTCTTTTTATCTTTTTTATTATTTTTCAAAAAAAAATTCTTTTTCATTATGAATTCGGTACTCACACAATGTCTAATTTTTCTTGCATTTTAATTTTTTACGAAATTCATTCCTAAAATATTTTGAAAATGCATAAAATATATTACGTCTAGAGGTGTGCATGAGTCGGGCTACCTAGCCCAGCCTAAAAGTTCGTCCGAAAAATTAGAGGGTTCGGGTAAAAATATAGGCCCAAAATATAGGTTTAGAAAAAAAAAAGGCCCGTTTAGAAAATCGGCCAGGCCCCGGGTAAAACTTTTTTGGCCTGGCTCGAATTATATACTAAATATATGTATTTTTTATTTTTAATTTTAATATAACCACTTTTTATTATATTTTCAATTTGTGTATTGTTTTAATAATTATTTTTATGTTTTTAAATGTATTTGATTTATTATATTTTAAATTTTTTTATTTAATAAAATAAATTAAAAAAACTAATATGGGCTGGGCCGGGCTAGACTCATGCTTAACAATTTATTTCGGGTCGGGTCTGGACAAATTTTTAAGCCCATATTTCGGGTCGGACTGGGCCCAAGCCTAGAAAATGGGCCTAAAATTTTGTCAGGGCCCAACCCGGCCCTGCCTGACCCATGTACACATCTAATTACATTAAAACTCAACACTTATGAATATTAAGATTGACTTGAATTAAAGTGATTTTTAAATCTAGAATTTCATTCCAATCGGTGTCTAAATTGAAAAAGAAAGAGGGAAAGGTAAATAATGCGAGAGAAAGAGGATTCCTTTCTTTTGTTTGAATAAGTAATTTTTATAAAGAGAGAGAAGAAAAAGGAGTTGAGACTCTTGCTTTCCTTAATTTTATTTTTTTAGAGGGGAAAAATGGGAGAAAAGAAAATATAAATAACTTTATAATATTTAAAATATATATTTTTTTTACTTTTAGTATTTTACAATTAATTCTCTATTTTTTAAATTTATTTTTTTCCAAAAAAAATTATTAACTCTTTAACGCTTTAAGTTGTTAAATATTTAAATTTTAAAGTTAAAAAAATTATCAATTTTTTTTACCGTGTAACAATCTTATTTTTATTTTCTATTTTTTAAATTAATAGGATTATTTAATTTTAAATTGGTTTGATATATTTTTTGAATTATTAGATCTCAATGTTTTAAATTATATTTTTAGATTATTATCTCTTTATTTTTTTAAAATTTTTAACAACCTTATTTTGTTTTTATTTTGTTAGATTACTAGGAGTCCTTAATTTGTAATTTGGTTAAGATGATTTTTTTTTTATAATTTGATCAATTAAACTTGTTTTATACAAAAATATTGCGATATATTATTGGTCAACACTTTAATTATAAAATTAATGCCCCTCGCTTTTTTATTTTTAATTTTCATTATTATCAAATTTTAGTATTATTTTTTATATTGTAATTTTAATGCCTTTCACCCGACTTGATTGTCGGATCCGAACTTCAAGATGTCATATTCATTGTCGGAATAACTATAGTTAATTTTGGGAAACCCAACAAATTTTTGGCTATTAGAGAGAGCAAAGACTTCCATGCACTTGCAATAGTTTGTTGAATAGTAGAGTTAAGATCCAAGGACGAGTTTAAAATTTTTGCAAAGTCACAAATGTCGAAGGAAATAAATGAATAGAAGATTCAATGGGACATTCGTAGAACAATTTTGAGTTCATGTTTACCTTGATCTAGAGGTGTGTATGGGCCGGGCAGGGTTCGAGCTGGGCCCTGACAAAATTTTAGGCCTATTGTCTAGGCGTGGGCCTAGCCTGGCCCGAAATATAGGCCTAAGAATTTGTCCAAACCCGGCTAGAAATAAAATTGTTAAGCCCTAGCCAAACCCAGCTCGACCCATATTAATTTTTTTAGTTTATTTTATTAAATAAAAAAATTTAAAATATAATAAATCAAATACATTTAAAAACATAAATATTAAAACAAGAAACAAATAAAAAGTGAGACTAAAACAATTATTAAAACAATACACAAATTGAAAATATAATAAAAAGTGGTTATATTAAAATTGAAAATAAAACTTAAATATGATTAAAAATAAATATATATATATATTGTTAGAATCCCTAAGATTAAGGACAGAATACTTGCCTTAGTCCTAAGAATTACCTTGTATAATAGGATCTAATATTAATCTCTAATTCTTAGGAAATTATTGATTTCTAGGGATTGATTCCTTATTTGTACTTAGTTTTACCTATAAAAATCTGTAACCTAATTAAAATTAAAAAATAATCTTCTCTCTAAAGTTTGTTCATGGTATCGGAGCCATCGGAATTTTTTTGATTCCGACTTCTCTAATCTCTCATTCCAAACGTCCCCTCTCTTCAATCTTTCTCGTCTCTTGTTTTATTCATTCCCATGAGTGACACTATCAAAACTACATCTGAGATTGAAACCTCACAAATGATTCCAAACACCAATTAAGGAACTCCTCAAAGGGACCTTAATTTCTCTCTTATAATCACTAACCATCGGCTAGATGAGAAAAATTTCCTACAGTGGTCCCAATCGGTCATTATGGTGATCCGTGGTCGTGGAAAACTAGGGTATATTAATGGAGACTTCCCACGACCAGCCACAACAAACCCAACTTATGGCACCTGGGAACTCAACAACCCGATTGTAATGGCTTGGTTAATCAATTTAATGGAAGGCCATATTAGTTGCACCTACCTCTTCTTCAAAACTACAAAAGATATGTGGGATGCAATCAAATAAAATTACTCGGATCTTGGAAATGCCTCCCAAGTATTTGAGATCAAATTGAAATTGAAGGATATTTGACAAGGGACACTTGAAGTAACTCAGTATTACAATAACCTGAAAATTTTGTGGCAGGAACTGGACATGTACTATGAGGCAGACTGGGGAGAAGGTAAGGAACACACTAAGTTTATGGCTCACCTCAAAAATGAATGTCTCTATGAGTTTCTGACAGGATTGAACCGAGAACTTGATAAGGTCTGTGGTCAAATTATGGGCGGAACCTTTCTACCAACCATTGGTGAAGTATTTGCAGAAGTTAGAAGAGAAGAAAAGCGTCAACTTGTCATGTTGGGGGATTTAAAAGAATCTAAAACTATGACAACTACTGGTCACCGTCCCACTAAAAACTCAGCCTTTATCTCCAAAGGCCCACAACTACAAAAGCCACGTGATGAGAATGATTCAGGCTCAACCAGGCCATGGTGCAGCCACTGTAACTGTATAGGACATACAAAGGAAAAATGCTTCAAACTACATGGCTATCTGGTAAAAAATCAGAAGGATAATAAGGCTACACTAGTATCCTCTAACACATTCACTGCTGCAGATAAAACTCTTGATGTTCGTCTAACCAAAAATCAAATTGAGGCTCTCCATAAGATACTAGGCACTACCACTGCTCAAGGATCCCTAGCCACTCAAGGTACTGCCCTCAACAGTACTTTTGAACCTAACAATCAATCTTCTTGGATACTCGATTCGGGTGCCTCCGATCATATGATAGGTAACTCTACCTTGTTTCAAACCTATACACCTTGTCATAATCAATCCCGAATCCATATTGCTGATGGCTCTTACTCACCTGTGGCTGGTGTTGGAAAAATACAATTAACAAAAAAAAAATTCTCTTGATGAAGTGTTATATGTTCCAAACCTATCTTGTAATTTACTTTCAATCAGTAAACTAACTAAGGATGAAAGTATCATTGCTGAATTTTCTACAATTGGTTATGTGGTACAGGAACAGAAATCGGGGAAGACGATTGGCACTGCTATAGTTGATGAAGGTCTCTATATTTGGAATAAAGACAGTGGAAAAGAAGGGTTAGCTCTATCTATCTCCAAGGAAGATACAATTATGTTATGGCACCGTAGACTAGGACATCCGAACTTCTTGTACTTGAAGAAACACCTTCTACTATTATTTAGAAATAAAAATGTTGATTCTTTGAAATGTGAAATCTACTAATTATCCAAACACACCCCTATACCATACCCATTGAAACCCTATAACCAGTCCCAACCATTCTCTTTAATTCATAGTAACTTATGGGGAGCCAGCCGAGTGAAAAATATTACAAGGGCTAGGTGGTTCATAACTTTCATTGATGACCACACTAGGATTTATTGGGTTTACCTTCTTAAAGAAAAATCAGAAACACCTAAAGTTTTCTAAAACTTTCATTCAATGATTCGAACCCAGTTTAACTCTACCATACATACTCTCCGTACTGACAATGGGAGAGAATATTTTAATTCTGTTCTGAGTCATTATCTTGCTGAACAAGGCATCATACACCAAAGTTCTTGTCCTGACACCCCTCAACAAAATAGGATTTTCGAGAGAAAAAATCGTCATCTCCTTGCTGTGGCTCGTGCACTAATGTTCACCATGGGGGTCCCAAAATACCGGTGGAGAGAAGCTGTCCTAACAGCCTACTATCTTATAAACCGTCTACCATCAAAGGTTCTAAATTTCCAAACACCTATAAATATCTTTCAAAAGGTTTTTCCCTTATTTTGAGTTCCCAATCTTTCACCCAAAATCTTTGGTTGCAAAGCTTTTGTCCATAATCACCAAACAAATCAATCCAAACTTGATCCTCGAGCCTTTACTTGTGCTTTCATTGGCTATTCTCCAACACAAAAAGGCTATAAGTGTTATTCATCTACATTTCATCGATTGTTTATCTCTCTGGGATGTCACTTTTTTTTTATAATGAACCATACTTTACAGCAGCTCATCTTTAGGTGGAGACTCTCAATGAAGATGATACTCTTAACACCCTCCTCATTATACCTCCTGATCCTACCACCATTACCAAGCCTATAAATCAGGGTGTTATTGTAGTTCCAGATTTAGACAGTAGTTTCCCTGTGTAGCAAGAAATAAAAATAGGGTAGCCATCTGATCCCAAGAGGTAGTAATAACAGGCTCCAGAACTATGAGTTTATTCTCAATGACAGCGTCCTCTTGAAGCTGAGACAGCAATGCCAAGTTCATCCTCAACTAAGGACTGTTCCGAAATAGAAGTCTCACCTCTATCGCCATCCATCTACCTTCCAATTACTGTTCGAATGGCACAGGAAGCTACACTCAACACCGTATTTCCCGATTTGTGTCCTATGGAAACTTATCCACCAAAAAAATATAGAAGAGGCTCTTGAATCTACTGAGTGGAGGAAAGCTATGATGGAAGAAATGAGGGCTTTCAAGGCAAATGAAACTTGAGAAGTCTCGGATCTACCTAGTGGGAAGAAGACTGTAGGATGCAAATGGATCTTCACCACAAAGTTTAAACCTGATGGCAGTATTGATTGACACAAAGCTCGACTTGTTGCTAAGGGTTTCACCCAAACCTATGGCCTAGACTACGACGAGACGTTCGTATCGGTTACAAAACTAAACACCATTCGAGTTCTTCTATCCCTAGCTGTTAACATGGACTGGTCTTTGACTCAATTGGATGTAAAAAATGCATTCCTTAATGAAGAGCTAAATGAGGAAGTGTACATAGATTTCCCACCCGGGTTTGAAGAAAGCAAGGGCCAAGTATGCAAATTAAAAAAATCCTTATATAGGCTGAAACAGTCTCCAAGGGCATGGTTCAGCCGATTGGCCAAGGCTATGATCAGTAGGAGCTACACCCAAGGGCAGGCAAATCATACCATGTTTTACAAGCATTCGAAAGGTGAGAAATGCTGCATCCTTATTGTTTATTTGAATGATATAATATTAACTGGGGATAATTCAAGCGAAATTAAAAGTCTAAAAGATTTTTTTAGTACTGAATTCGAACTTAAGGACTCAGGGAACCTTAAGTACTTCCTTGGAATTGAAGTAGTGAGGTCTAAAACAGGGATTTCCATCTCTCAAAGAAAGTATATCCTTGATCTATTATCTGAGGTTGGGATGTTGGGGTCTAAACCAGCCGAAACTCCCATGGAATTCAATCTTAAATTGGGAACTAACAAAGATGGAAAAGAAGTTGACAAGGGGAGATATTAACGACTAGTAGGAAAACTCATCTACCTATCTCACACCTGTCCAGACATAGCCTTTGGTGTGAGTGTTATCAGCTAATATATACATGCTCCAAGCGAGAAGCACTTGGAAGCTACTTACAGAATTTTAAGATATCTAAAAGGGACCCTTGGTAAAGGCCTACACTTCAAGAAAACTGCCAGCCGAAGTGTGGAAATTTACACTGATGCAGACTGGGCAGGGTCTGTCAATGACAGACGTTCTACAAGTGGTTATTGTAGCTATGTGTAGGACAATCTTGTGACATGGAAAAGTAAAAGCAGCCTGTTGTAGGACGCAGTAGCGCAGATCCCATGGCATATGCGAAGGAATTTGGATACAACAACTAATGGGAGAACTAAAAGTGCTCTACACTAGACTCCGTTTTTAGGGTTAATCGAAACAATAGTTTCGAGGCCACCAAATTCGACGATTAGGTTTGTAAATATTATATTTAATATTTATGAGTTAATTGTGAGTTTAAAAAAGGTTTTTGATATTGTGATTTTTGTTTTATAAGCGATTTATTAAGTTTAAGTGGTATGACCCTAAGGTCAAGTGGGTTTAGAAAATGAGGTATCGAGACCTCGTTTCTATAAACCGAGTCGTAAATATTTTTATAAATATTTACAGAGTGGCAATAAGATGGTATTAAAGTTTCGTTGAAAAATTTTATGTTTTGATAGTTAATTAAGCAAAAAGGACTAAATCGCGCATAGCGTAAAAGTTGTGTTCTATAAGTTAAAGATATTAAATGGCTATGGAATTAAATATTGGGAGTCCTTAAGTGGTAATTATTTCATAATTGTTGATAGTGGAATTCCACGGCTTGGTATAATGGAAATTATTAATGTATATTAAGGTTAAATATGGTATTTGGTAATTATAATAAAATAAAATAAAACAAAAGCCAAATTACATGCTATCATCTTCATCAATAGCCGAATGTGAGAAAGAAAATAATGTTCTCAAAGCTTTGAAGGTTCGGCCATGGTTGTTCATGCATGTAAGTTCATTTCGTCTCAGTTTTTAATAATTTTTACGTTTTTGATATCGCTGCTTTGTGTTCTAGCTAGCCCGTACCTCCGATTTCAAAATTGTTAAACTATTTGGATGATTCCATTTTTGAATATTTGAGTATCTTGATGTTTAATGATAGAAAATACATCTTTGATGGTAGATTATTGAGTTTTGTTAAGTGAATTTTAGCAAAAATGTCAATTTTGGACTACATTGTGAAATATAATAAATTGTATGGTAAAAGTTTGAATAAATAAAAAACATGGGCTGATATGAGCGTGTACGAAATTTGGATAGCTTGGGCTATGATGAAATTGACTAAATTTGCATTTTACGAGCTTAGGGATTAATTTGTAAAGAGGTCAAAAGTGTAGGGGTTAAAATAGTAATTTTACCAAAATATGAAATTGAGTTAAAATGAATAGAATATGAATTGAAATAGCTGAATTTGATTGATTAGATCAAGTTAAGCCTCTACGAGTCTATCCATTTCAACGTTTTGACGATCGAGGTAAGTTCATATGTATTAAGCATTGTTAAATTTATGCTTTTAATGCTTGATATTGTATAAATTGTCTATACGTGATTATGGTTGTGATTAACGACTTATCGGCTAAAATGGCACTTACTGTGCGGTTCAAAATAGCTTCGGCTAAAAGTGGCATTTGGTGTGCAATTTGAGATAGCTTTGGCTATATATATATAAATGGCAATTAGTGTGCACAGTATCAATGATGACACTTAGTGTACAAAACATCCAGAATAGCACTTAGCGTGTGAGGTATCAAGTATAGTACATAGTGTGCGAGACATCGAAGATGCAACGGCATTATGTATATGTATGAAATGGTAAGAATCGGTACAGGTATGTACAGAAACTCAACTTAATATGAAATCCATGAATGGTAAGTCTATGAGCATTGTGAAATGATGTTGTGTTAGTTTGGTGAATAATGATATATGTTTATAAATGTATGGATTTCTAATTGAAAGAAAGGAAGGTGGTTGAAATTTAGTTATTATCATTTTCTTACTAAAACAGTTTTGGATAGCAGCAGCAGTCCGACTTTGAAAATACAACAAAAATAGTAGAAAGTGAATTAGAGATTGAATAAACTATGGAATGGAAGCTTATTGAGTCTAGGTTATTATAAAAGAAATTGTGTAAGCAAAAGAATTTCATATTATTGAGTCTAGGTTATTATAAAAGAAATTGTGTAAGCAAAAGAATTTCATATTATGAGATATTTGAAGTTGTGTGAGACAGAGTCAGAACGATTTCGAAATCCCTTGCTCTAATTTGAGAAAATCATTAAAAATTGTAAAAAAATAGTTATGGGTTATAATTTATATTCCTATAATTACTAAAGAGTCTATTTTCAATAAAAATAGACGGGAACATTATCCGAGTCCCGTACTTTGAGATAATTAATTTTTAGCAATGAAAGGTTGAAGCTGTTGGGCAGCAAAACTGGGGTGATTTTAGAGAATAAATTGTATTTATTGGATAAACCAAAAATTCTAAAAATATTATGGTAAGAATATATGTGAGTCTAGTTTCAAGGAAAATTAGTGGAACTTTATTTGGAGTTTCGTAGCTCTAGATATAAATAAATTAGTGACTGTGACTCGAGAAAACAACTTGACCTGAACATAAGTAAAAATGCAAATATGGTTGTATTACCTTGAGAAGCAAGTTAATAAATTGCTTATTATTTTCATATGAACTTACTAAGCTTTATAGCTTACTCCCCTTCCTTTTCATCTCTTATAGGTTTATTTAGTTAGCTCGGGTTGGAGATCGCCGGAGATTCAATCATACTATCAAGTTACCATTTTGGGTATAAGTATTCAAATACTTAGGTCTATGGTATGTATAGGAGCTTTATCTTTTGCATTTATGTCATTACTAATGTGGCCAAATGTGTTGGCCTGTAATGTTTATAGCTCAATTTGTGTATAGACATGAATGGTGGCTTATGTTGATTATATGATTATGCATGTACCTATGTCATGGAGATGAGGCTTGTGATTGTGTGTATCTAATGAGTTATATTGTTGGTGGTGAATGCTTGATGGTTTAATTGAGTTGAGATGATGTGTTGATAACTAAGGCTTAAATGTATGATATAGGAGTAATCTTATAAACTTTGATGCATGAGAATTAGTAAATTTGAGCTTGACTAAGCATGATGTTTTAAGTATGTAAAATATGATATGAGGTTACCATGATCTTGTATTGTTTGTGGATGATTGAATGTTCAAATGTACCATGTTAATGGTCAATAAAAGTAAGCATGTGAGTTTGTTATTGAGGATGGCAATTAGCTTGGAAAATAGCCTAAAAATTGTCCACACGGGCCTTGTGTCCCCTGCATCACGTACTTTAGTTTCGAATTGGCCACACTGGCTGTGACACAGCCATGTGTCTCAGCTGTGTGAGGGACACGGCCTAGAGGCACTATCGTGTGCCCTTATTTTTGTGATGACGTCATAAACAGATAGTTACATGGGTTGAGGACACAGGCGTGTCCCGAGCCACACGGGCGTGTGACCCTGTCTCATGATGAAATTTTCTAAGTTTTCCAAAAGTTTCCAAAGTTCTCGATTTAGTCCCGAACCACCCCCGATGTATGTTTTGGGTCTGGTAGGCCCGTATAAGGGATGTTATGCAGGTGTATGAAAAGTTTTAATTTGGATGAAATCTTATGGCCTGGTTTTGTATGAATGTTTTGATGTAAGTCTGGTAATACCTTGAACCTTATTCCGATGTTGGATACGGGTAAGAGGTGTTACACCTATAAAGATGTATTGTGACAACCAAGCAACTGTCAGCATAGCTCATAACCCGATTCACCACGATCGAATTGTAGAGATAGATCACCATTTCGTCAAGGAAAAAATTGACTCAGGGGAAGTGTGCATCACCTACCTACGTACCAGGTAACAAGTTGCAGACATGCTATCTAAAAGCTTGAACAGGAACATGTCTAAGGAACTCATTAGCAAGCTGGGTTTGATAAATATCTACACTCCAACTTGAGGGGGGTGTTAGAATCCCTAAGATTAAGGACAGAATACTTGCCTTAATCTTAGGAATTACCTTGTATAGTAGGATCTAATATTAATCTCTAATTCTTAGGAAATTACTGATTTCTAGGGATTGATTCCTTATCTGTACTTAATTCTACCTATAAATATCTGTAACCTAATTAAAATAAAAAATAATCTTCTTTCTAAAGTTTGTTCACATATATTTAGTATATAATTTGGGCCGGGCCGAGCCGAGCCCAAGCTAAAAAAGTTTTACCCAAGGCCTGGCCTATTTTTTAAACGGGCCTCGTTGTTTTTCCCGAACCCATATTTCGGGCCTATATTTTTACTCGAACCCTCAGTGTGAGGAAAATGAAAACAAGGAAGAAATTGTTATGAAACTTATAAATCATTCCAAAGTGTCACAATACTATTGCAATCCTTAATCTTAAAGCCATGTGATCCAATTTCCTTTTAAATAAAATAAAAGATTGTTTGCAAGTTAAGTTAAATAAAATTTTGTATTTACGTTTTGAAGGTTCTTTATTTTCAAGTTTTGGGGTTTAATTTTTATCTCTATCTTTTCTACTCTTCGTTCTTTTGTCATCATAATAAAATTATTTTTACTCGTGATTTTTTTTATCCTCTTTTCTTTCACTATTTTTTATTTATTCGTTGCTTAATTGGGTCTATCACAAGACCTAAAAGATATGTACTAATGAATCTGAAGCCATTGAACATAAAGGGTAGATATCCCAAATGTTAAGTCCATGTGAGTGAAGGAAGGAAAAGAGCGATGAAGTTATTTTGGGGAGAAATTCATCCCCAAAGGAGGCCCAGATTATACAGTAGTCACAAACAAAGCTTAATTAATTTTGTTTTATGTTGGGCCATGATCTGGCAGCTAATTTAGCCTGTGAATTTTAGGCTCCGTTTGTTTGCCAGTTAAATGCTTTCTGGAAAATGATTTACTTTTATGGAAATGATTTACTTTTCTGGTGTTTGGATGAATCTGTGTAAAATATTTTCTGTTGTTTGGCAGATTACCTGAAAATATTTTCTACAAAAGCTACTTTTACATATATTAAAAAATTTATATTTTAAATTATTTTTACTTATATTACAATAATTTATTTATAAATAAATAAATCAAATTAAAAATATAATAATACTCAATTATTAAGCTAAAATATTAACTTTCATAAATTGAAAACAACCAAAGCAATAAAATCGAGCTAATATGTCAATTATACAATAGTAATGATCAGTAGTATGTGTTAATTCATATATTTTCACATCGAGCTAATAAGTCAATTATACAAATACAATGATCAACAGTATAGATTAATCCTTGTATGTCTTTTATTGAGTGGAAATATCATAGGCCTTTATCAACCCATCTAGCATTTGCACAAGCAAAAAGAACCCAACAATAACAAAGTGCCTATAGCAATATCAACCAACACCAAAATATCCAATATTCAATATCAAACTAACAAAACAGTAGCTATACCAGCACAAACTCTGTACTAATACCAACCAAATCAAATATCTAATATCAAACTAACAAAATACCAAAGCTCTTCGCTTGCTTCTAATTTGCAACTGATTCTTGTGTGCTTACAGGATCTCCACCAGTTTGGCGTTTCCTATTTGGTGATTTCAACTTCACTGAAGAGCTTGCAGTTGATGTCTGACCTGACTGTGTTGTATTTGATCTTAATCCAGACTGAAAATTATAAAATTATAGCGAGGTAAGTAATTATAAATTAGCAGAAATTGAAATATTGCTAAACTAAAGTGAAACTCTTTAACTTGTAAGTTTTCTTCTGTTAGAGAATGTTAAAGTGAAACTCACATATGAATAAACATCACAAACTATTATGTCTACTGGACCTAAATTTTAGCTTGAGTCATGCAATCATGTACGCAAATTCTGAAGTGCGAATTTCTTATATCCCCGGACAGCGGCCTCAAAAGTGTATAATATCTAAACTAAATTTCAATTATACTGACCTTATAGTGATGGCAGCAGTACTAGACCTGACTCCTCTTCCAAATAATACCAAGTGGCATTCTTAAGTTTTAAATTAAGCGAATGAATTCAATCAGCTAAGGTAACAACATAAAATGGCTTCTATAAATATTAGGTAATCCAAGTCAAAGCTAGTAAATACCTTGACTTATATCAACAGATGGTCTCCGTTCTTTCACCCACTGGTAGCTTTGTGGAAGCCTCCATCCTTTAGATTTCATCAAGAAAGCTACTACAATAGCTGGTGACCTTTTAGAAAGAATATAATCATCCTCACTAGCAATTTGTCCCATTTAAATAAGTGTAAACACACCTAAGCATTTTTGCCTCAATGCTAGTTGATCCCCCCTCCCCAATTAAAAGAAAAATGAGGTATTACACACATACAAAACAGGTAATCTCCTATTTGCAAAAACACACTTGGGTGTAAGGCATCTTATAGAGAAAGATTTAGGGGTGAGGTCCAACTAGGTTCTTCCACCGTAGTTTATATGCAAAATCCTATTTTCAGCATTCAAATTTGAATTTTCTTTCTTGTATAATATAAGATAAAAGAGAAAGAGGAAAACACTACTTCAACATGCTCATGTTTGTTTTAGTGTGCTACTTGGATAACAAAAGAATAGAGCAGTAAAATAAAAATCAACCTATTTTTTCCTGACATGCAGTGAACAAGGACTCGAGCCTTATTCTGCTCACATTGCTCTGCAAAAATGAACCACATGTCATAATATACCGACGAGAATGTAAAACTATGCAACACGTCAACTCGAAGTGTCTGAGCTATTGTTCCTGTATCTGCAAGCAAAACTCCCCAACTTCCATTTTTAACTAGGTTAATGAAAGGGCATCATGAGCAGGGCAAACCACACAAGATTATGAAGTTGGAAAAAGTGATTGAGATGTAAAGAAAATATTTCAACATAGTTTCAAATTTGTGAACATGCAGAGCCCCTAGGAAAATATATATTTAATTCTGCTCAAATCAACCTCTTGAAATTTGCAAAGGAAAAAATGTTTGATGTATCAAAGAGGGAATACCAAAGTCATGCACAAAAGAGGTGATACCAAAATTAACCTTTACTGCAAACTGAAACTTGACAATACAACACAAATATTCCGCACCTAAAAATTGTACTGCATCATCAAATATCTATGGAAGAAATTGGAAGAGACAAAGTAGAAAAGGAAGATAGTGTTTTGTTACCAAATATCTATGGACTCGATTGAATAAAAAAATGAACAGATAGGGAAATGGCCTACTCTCTCTCTCGATGCTTTGTTTTTGTTAATGCCATAAAAGAAGAATGCTAAATGTTGCAGCAAGCAGCTAGCGTACAGAATGAAAGATAGAATGCCACTAGATCAATGATGAAAGTAGCTATGGTTTAGTGATAGTGTCCGTGGAGAGGTGAAAGAATTGCTTTGGTTCAAGTCAGGAAAGAATCTGACTAAGAAAGAAAGGCTCTATGTTTCATAGAAATAGAGGCATACTATATAAGAGCAGAAAATCAAAGAAAAAAAACAAATCTAGGGTAATAGAAGAGCAAGCATAAACTGAATGATGCAAAACCCAGAAACAAATAGATTTTAAATAAAGCATAAAAGAAGAAGAAGAAGAAGACTCTTCAACAGACTGATACAAAATCTAAACAGATTCAATATCCAAATAGATTCTTCAACAAAAGAAAAAAAATGAAGAAGAAGATTTGAGTGAGAGAGGTCACAAATTGAATGAAATATAGAGTAAAGCATAAAAAAGTTACCTTGAGCTTTGTTTCAGGAAGGGAACTGGTCCAATTGGATAAAGAAGGAGAAGGATAGAAGGAGGAGGAAAGATGGAAAATGTCTTACAGAAATAAAATCGGTAAGACATTTTCCCCAAAATCCCTTATCATTTTCTCGTGTTTCTGAAAATGTTTTACCAATGTAAGTGATTTTCAAGCAAACAAACACTGGAAAATCAGGAAAACATTTTCCGGAAAATGTTTTCCTGGTAAACAAGCAGACCCCTAGACTTGTTTTCAGTCCCCCGATTGATTCGATCTATGGATTAGTAAATAGTAGCAGGTAACTTGTGGCATTGCATGTAGTAGTGGTGGATTTAATCAGAACTAATTGACCTGCTGGTGATAAAAGGTTAGCCTTCCAACGAATAAGTTTGCCACAAATTCTTTCCATAATAAAAGAATAATTTTCTTCTTCATTCATGTTTTTGAAGAAAAGAAAATTTGATACTAAAACTAATTACACGACAAAATTAATAAAATAAATAACTCATGGAGTTAAAAAAATAACTCTTTAACTTAAAGAAAATAAATGTAATTATTTACAAAAAAAAATTAAAATGAATGTACACAGTTGGTTTGATTTATTAATTATCTTTTTGAAACTTTTTAGTAAACAAACCTATGCATCCATTTTGAAATCTTTTTTTAGATAATTAAGTTTATTTTCTTTAAATTAAGAGTTATTTTTTTTAATTCCATGTATGATTTGTTTATTTTATTATTTTTCACATGTAATTATCTTATTGGATTACCTAAGTAATAAATTACATCTCATTAAAAATATTCTACATCTCCCTTTAATTTTTTTTAAATCGTGCTTTCATCAAATTTGTAAGAAAAAACAAATTGACAAAAGAATAAAAAAAATAAAGATTGAAGGCAAAAAAAAAAAACTGAAAAATAAAGATTGGTTTTTAATAGGTTTAATACATAACTTGGTACATGAGTTTGACCTCTTTTTTTTTTTTTTCTAATCTGGTACTTATATCATTTATTGGTCCAATTTGATGCATGTATTTAATAAAAGTTAGTTTTTCATATTTAATTCAAGTTTTAGAGTTAATTTGATAAAAAAACATAATTAGTTAATAATATTAGCAATCGATTTTCATCAAATTAACCTTAAAACTCGAATTAAAACACATTCATCGAATTGTGTTTGACAAATTAAACGCAAAATTAAACAAATTCATAATTAGTACTAAATTTATTCTATTAACAAAATCATGAAAAATTCAAACCTAATAATATTAGCAATTTGCTTTCATCAAATTAATTGTAAAACTTGAATAAAACACTAAATAAATAACACTATTACTTTTGGATACCAAAATATATAACTTTTGTAACTTTTTTAAATAATTTAATTTTATTATTTCAACTAAATCTTTAGTTAAAATTTATAAATATATAGCAAATTAACTCAAATTATATTATAAATGAGTCAACATATATTGAAACATTACGTGAAGCGGGGATCCTTGACGAGGGCAATTACTGTCTCTTAAAGGAAACTCCAAGATTTCACACCATTTAGCAATCCTACCCAAATAAAGTGCTCATTATGATCAACCTACTTTCATTCTTTACATCATATCATACTCCTCTTTCCTTTTCTTCACATGCATTCCAATGTGTCTCCTCCAAGCAATGTTTTCCTTACATTTTAACTAACCACCCCTCACATAATTTTCACAAATTTTAAAATCTTAATTTTATCAATATAAACCTTGGTGATATGGAAACGACTTTAAAGTTGCCAGAAGAAATCGAGAAATAAGGGGAACGAGTGGAAGTGAATTTCTTTCTCAGATATTCAGGCCAAATTTGAAATATGGAGTTGTGAGGGTTTCACTTAAATACAAGGGCGAAGTTAAAATTATTTTTGGAGGAATCCAATTTAAATTATAATTTTTTTAAATAAACTAAAAACGTAATTTTGTCATTTTAAATTTTACAATTTTTTAAGGATTAAATTGTAAATATATTTTAGAGAGAGTATAATAATTTAACTTAAACTTTAAATTTTAAGAGCGACGAATAATTTTTGATTTTTGAGAAGCCGCTCACGTCATCATTTAGAACTTGTTTTGTTATCTTAGACTTACATGAATTTTCAACACCAATTATTAAATTTTTATCACTTGATGTTATCAGCATCCAAATATGTATATATTCTAAGCTGCATATCTAATCAATGTTAAAGACAAGACAAAAATGTTCCACTTTTTTCTTTGATAATAAACAGCTAATAATTAACTTACTAATTTTTTTTAAAATACTAAAAAGCATTTGAATGGTGGGAATATTTAGCTTTTGATGCAAAAATAAGCTTTAATTTATAAAATAATAGCTTAACATATGTTCAATTACATTGAATTGATCGTAATATTACTCTCTTTTTATTATTATTAAATTTGTTATAAAATATATTTTTATTTGATTCAGAATCCAACCTGATCTAGAAAAAGTCACCTTATATACATTTTTAAAAACCTTCTTGAGGGGGTCAGCTCTTGAGAGACGATACATTTTATCTTCATCTTCACCAGAACATTTTCTTCCTCCCTGTTCCATCCAACCAAAAACTGTATCAACAATGATACGGTGAACGTGGACAGAGCACCTGACCTTCAGAAAATTCCAAAACCTACTCCCATTTGGTATCTAGCATCATCACTCTTCGATGCCACTAACGGCTACAAATCCAAGAAGAGCAGCAAAATCAAATAAGTTGAATGGTACAATTAGCTTTTAGTTTCACACTCTTTTGCTGTAAAACTTGTGCTTCTGCAATGGTTATGAGCAATTTGGTTTCTAACCAGAATTTTGGTCATTTTATCAGTTTAGGTATTGTTTTACTGCCTTAATTGGAGATGATTCTAATTGTTGTTTGAGCTTAATGTTCATATGCATTTCATGAGGATTGAATACTTGCATGTTTTTTTTCCTAGTTTCTCACATCTTGGTTTATTATTTTTTTTCTTAGAAGTTATCAATTTTGTATTGATACTGGGGTCTTTGGATTTAAATAATTTCATTTTGAGGTGAATAACAGTAGATTGGAGCCTTAGCTACTGTGGAATCTGATTAAATTTAATTGCATGAAGTATATATCTTGCTTTTTCTACTCCAAAGTTCAAATGTGGAGTCGATAATTGATAATTGATGTTGCTTTAATTTTTTTTCCTACTGAATTTAGTGGTTTATTGACCGCCTATAAACAAGTTATCGTTTATAGAATAAATCTAACACAAAAAAATATAAGAATTGAGAATGGATATATCCACAAGTGTACGGGTCAAACTGTAATATAGTTGTACAACAAAATACCGTAAGTATTCTGAGGATCGTACCCAATGGAGGATGGAACAAATAATGAAAATATTTTTTAAAATACTAAGGGTAAGTAGTAATAGTTAATTCCTATATTATGATGGATCATAAAGTAGATTAAGAAAATTAAAAATAAATAACTAACAAAAAGAAAAAGAAAGAAAGAAAGACAAACAAATGAACTAAATCGATAAACCAATCACGAAGATTAACTCGCTTCAGGGTTTGCAACTAACTTTGGATTGGAGTTCTAGAGTAGATTAGTCATCACTTTAGACAATTATTACCTCCTGTTAGAATTAAATGACCCGAATCCTTATTTAAACAGTGGTAAAATAAAATAAAAGTAAAATACATATAGAACTACACTTCTTTTATTTTATTTTAGAATAAGGTTTTTTAAACCTTATTAAACTCCATCTATTTTATATTGATTAGAATAACATGTTTTTGTCTTACTAAAATATAGCTTTACAAGCCTACAAATAGACATAGTCTATTCCTCTTGTAATTATTCAAATTCGACATATTGAATTTTCTTCTCATCTGCCCGTGGTTTTTTCCTGAAAGGGTTTCCACGTAAAAATCTGTGTGTTCTTTATTTTATTTTATTTTCACAAATTGCTATCAGAGCTTTCAGGCTGTTCATCTTGATCACGGTAATGGCGTCTTTGAAGTATGAAATTTCGCTGTTAGATCGCAACACTAGATTTACGTTGTGGTAGATTAAGATGCAAGCAGTTCTTGCACAGATGGATCTGGAGGATGCCCTGCTAGGGATAGATAAGATGCCTTCGACATTAACAGATGAAGAGAAGAAGCGTATGGATCAAAAGACGTTAACACAATTACATCTGTATTTCTCCAACGAAATTTTACAAGATGTGATGAAAGAAAAGACCGCCACTACATTATGGAAGAGGCTAGAACAAATATGTATGTCGAAAACTCTAACAAGCAAGCTGCATATAAAGCAGCGTCTTTATGCTCATTGTTTGGAAGAAGGTGCGTCTGTACACGAACACTTAACAGTGTTTAAAGAAATTCTCTCAAACTTGAAGGCCATGGAGATTCAGGATGATAAGAAAGATCTAGGGTTGATTCTACTTTGTTCGTTGCCCCCGTCTTATTCAACCTTTAGAGACACGATTTTATATAGACGCGAGTCTCTCATAGTTGATGAGGTTTATAATTTTTTGACCTCGTATGATAAGATGAAGCATCTTGTGGTTAAATTCGACTCTTAGGGAGAGGGTCTCATTATTCGTAGGAGACAAGATCGAAATACTGATGATGATCGTGGAAGGACACAGGAACAAAATCCTCGTAGTAAATCTAAGGGTAGATCAAAGTCGTCAAACAAAGGTAAACTTATAACTTCTACAAGAAGAAAGGACACATTAAATCTGAGTGCTATAAGCTACAGAACAATATTAAAAGGGAGGCTGCAAATCAAAAGAGAAAACAACCAAAAAATTCTGGTAAAGCTGATGTTGTAGAAGACTACAGCGATGGTGAACTTCTAGTCGCTTCAGTCAACAGTTCTAAAGTGAGAAGAGGAGTGGATACTTGATTCAGGCTACACCTTCCACATGAGTCCCAATCGGGATTGGTTTACAACTTACGAAATAGTGTCTGAAGGTGTTGTTTTGATGGGAAATAATGTTTCGTGTAAAATCGCAGGTGTTGGAACAATTAAAGTTAAGATGTTTGATGGAGTTGTTAGAACACTTAGTGACGTACGACATGTTCCAGAATTGAAAAGAAATTTAATTTTATTGAGTACTGTTGATTCAAAAGGGTATAGATACACAGCTGAAAGTGGGGTTTTAAAGATTTCCAAAGGTTCCCTTGTTGTGATGGAAGGGCTGAGAAAGACTGCCAAGTTATATGTTTTGCAGGGTTCTACTGTTACTGGTGATACAGCTGTCGCTTCCTCTTCCTTGTCAGATGATGATATTATTAAACTTTGGCATATGCACCTAGGGCATATGAGTGACAATGGCATGGCATAATTGAGCAAAAGAATACTTCTTGATGGGTAAGGAATTTTCAAATTGAATTTCTATGAGCACTGTGTTTTTGGGAAGCAAAAGAGAGTTCGATTCACGAGAGGAATATATAACACGAAGGGAACATTAGAGTATATTCATTATGATCTGTGGGGGCCATCCAGAGTGCTTTCGAGGGGTAGAGCTACTTATATGCTAACCTTTATTGATGATTTTTTCTAGAAAAGTTTGGGTGTTCTTCTTAAAGCAGAAAACTGATGTGTTTTACGCATTTAAGTCTTGAAAAATTATGATTGAAAAATAGACGGGAAAACAAATAAAATACCTTTGCGCAGACAATGACTTAGAGTTCTGTTTTGATGAGTTTAATAGATTGTGCAAGTCAGAAGAGATCGTGAAACACTTGACAGTTCTCCATACTCCACAGCAAAATGGCGTTGCAGAACGAATGAACAGAACGATCATGGAGAAAGTTCGATGTATGTTGTCAAATGCCAACTTACCAAAGTCGTTTTGGGCCGAAGCAGCCTCTACTGCATGTTTTTTGATCAACCGATCTTTATCCGTTGCCATTAAAAAAAGACTCCACAAGACGTATGGTCTGGTAATCCTGCTAATTATTCTGATTTAAAGATCTTTGGGTGTCTTGCGTATGCTCATGTTGATAATGGAAAATTGGAACCAAGATCCATTAAATATGTTTTTCTTGGTTATAAAGCTAGTGTAAAATGGTATAAGTTATGGTGTCATGAAAATAGAAAATTTATGATTAGCAGAGATGTTGTTTTTGATGAAACTGTCATCTAATTATTCTGAGACAATTAGCTGTGAAGACTCAAAAAAGTGGATGTTTGCTACGCAAGAGGAGATGGAATCACTTCACAAAAACAGAACATGGGATCTTGTGAAACTTCCTAAAGGTAAAAAGGTTGTTCGTTGTAAATGGGTATTTAAAAAGAAATAAGGGACTCCAGGAGTTGAAGAACCCAGATATAAAGCAAGGCTTGTTGTAAAGGGTTACAGTCAAATTCCAAGAGTAGACTTCACAGATGTGTTCTCCCCAATTGTGAAGCATAGTTTGATTCGAGCTTTGCTTGGAATTGTGGCCATGCATGATTTGGAGCTTGAACAGTTAGATATAAAAACTACATTTTTACATTAAGAACTTGATGAGGACATTTATATGCAACAACCAGAGGGTTTTACAATTTTAGAAAAAGAGGATTATGTTTGCTTGCTGAAAAAGTCCTTTTATGGTTTGAAACAATCACCAAGACAGTGGTACAAGAGGTTTGATTCCTTTATGACTTATAATGATTTTAAAAGAAGTAGTTTTGATAGTTGTGTATACTTTAAAAAAAACAGTGATGGTTCTTTTGTGTATCTACATCTTTATGTTGATGACATGTTGATAGTAGCAAAAGATAAATGAGAGATAAGAAAGGTCAAAGCCCAACTAAGTGAAGAATTTGAGATGAAAGATTTAGGTCCAACAAAGAAGATACTTGGTATGGAGATTCTCAGAGATAGAAAAGCAAGTAAATTGTACCTAAGTTAGAAGGGGTACATTGAGAAAGTTCTTTGCAGGTTCAATATGTAGAGTGGTAAGCTTGTTAGTACTCCTTTATCAGCCCATTTTAGACTTTCATCAGCTTTGTCTCCATAATCAAATGATGAGATTGAATACATGTCACATGTTCCATACTCTAGTGCAGTGGGATCTCTCATGTATGTTATGGTTTGTTCATGTTTAGATTTATCATATGCAGTCAGTGCAGTTAGCATATACATAGCGAATCCCGGTAAATAACACTGGAAAGTAATTTAGTAGATTTTAAGATACTGACGAGGTACTACTGGTGTTTGCTTACAGTTTGGAAGAACTAGAGATAGAGTCATTAGGTATGTTGATGCTGATTTTGCATGAGACATTGATAGAAGAAGATCTCTCATAGGCTATGTCTTTACAATTGGAGGTTGTACAATCAGTTGGAAAGCCACTTTGCAAACAACAGTCGCTTTGTCTACCACTAAAGCTGAGTACATGGCAATTACTGAGGCTTGTAAAGAAGCTATCTGGTTGAAGGGACTCTTTAGTAAACTCAATAAAGACCTTAAAATCAATGCAGTATTTTGTAACAGTCAGAGTGCAATCTTCCTTACAAAAGATCAAATGTTTCATAAGAGAACAAAACACATTGATGTTCAGTATCATTTTGTTCGTGATATTATTGCTCGTGGTGATATTGTTGTGAGCAAAATTAGTACTTATGAAAATCCTACAAATATGATGACTAGGTCACTTCCTATAACCAAGTTTGAACATTGCTTAGACTTGGTTGGTGTCCATTGTTGAAGTTAAACCCTTAAGGGGTTTTATGGAAGAGGTGGAGAACTTGTTCGTTGAGAGTTCGCGATGAAGAACTTGTTCATTGAGAATTCGTGTCAATGTAGAGATTGTTAGAATTAAATGACCCGAATCCTTATTTAAATAAAATACAGTGGTAAAATAAAATAAAAGTAAAATCCATATAAAACTACACTTCTTTTATTTTATTTTAGAATAAGGTTTTTTAAACCTTATTAAACTCCATCTATTTTATATTGATTAGAATAAGGTGTTTCAGTCTTACTAAAATATGGCTTTACAAGCCTATAAATAGACATAGTCTATTCCTCTTGTAATTATTCGAATTCGACATAGTGAATTTTCTTCTCCTTTGCCCGTGATTTTTTCCCGAAAAGGTTTCTATTTAAAAATCTGTGTGTTCTTTATTTTATTTTATTTTTCACACCTCCCAACTTTAATTAACTCAATTGATTGCTTGATACTTACTTATCATTTGGCATCACTTTCTCAACCAAGATAAATTACGAATTACGAATTGCTCAATCTGACTTCATCTTCCAATCCAGTCTACCCAATGATAACTTATTAGGGTTGTCAAGCCTAACAATTTAAGAACATGTAATTTATACTAACTAATCTATCTCGAGAAATCTCAAATCATTTATTAATCACATCCTCATCCACTAGTTAATCTCCCTTAAGGGATTTAGCTAGCCATGTTATTCATAATCTTAACTTTAATTGAATAAACCATGTAACAAACATGATCGATTTGAAAAAGAAAAGAGATTTTAATATTTATGGATTGAGTATCGAATGGGGAATGGAGTAGTAAATCTCTCGATTGGAGTAACAAAATAAAACAAGAGCAAAGAAGAATATAAACTGAATACTTTAATTAAATAAACAAGTTCTTGAATCAAAACTGATTCAAGAAGAAAAACAAGAAAGCATCTAAAAGTCAAAAAGAAAATAATCTAAAACTAATTCCAACCTATGAGGGTCTTGATTTAATATTCCTAAGAAATTGATTTAGTTGATACAGTTTCAGCTAAACATTTAGTCCAATGATAAGCTCACATATACCTGTTTAGCAGGTTTTAGACCTTTTTAACATATATGAGTGATCTGATTTTATGAGTATGTGAAGGAAAAATGTTTGGATTATGTGTATTTCTGTTATATAAATTTAATAAGTGATGTATGATGATATTTTCAAAAGAATTTGAAGTTTTATATGTTTTTATTATTTGATAGAACTGTTGAAAGATGATTTGAGATCAACAGAAGCAACTAGTGTCTTATTATATTGTACTTTTACATTGGAGAAGTTCTATTTGAAAATTCAATTCAATCGTATGTTTACTTATAGCACTATTTTTTATTGGTAAAAAATGGATGAAAAGGTTGTTGCTTGCAGAATAGGTAAGTATTGTTCACCTATTCACTTCATTTTTGTGAAGCTTAGGCTCCCTTCAAGTTGTTTGTTGGTTCAACTATCATGTTGTTCATTGGTTTTGTTTTTGCAAAGCTCCAGCTTTATAGCTTCTATAGTTTTATTTTGTAGATCCATCATATTGGTTTCTTTTAACTCTACAGTATTTGTAAATACATTCTACAAATCTTGCAATATAGCCTCTATGGTTATGCTCTATAGATTTAAGCTTCAACTTTCTTCTTGTTGTTTTTGAATGCAATTACCATGATTTAATTTAAATTGGTTAATTTTTGTGGAGCTTTGACTTCCTTCATATAGGGTAACATGGTTGGAGCTTTGGCTTTTTTTACGTTAGTTTTATTTATATGAAATTCAATTTCCTTTATGTTGTTTGGGTATAACTCCATGTGTTATGTTTTTTAGTGCACATACGATCACGACTATTTTTGGCTTTCTTATAGTCTACTGATTTACGATCATGACATTTTACTTATGAGATTTTATAGATCTTACGGTCTGTTGATTTACAATCACGACCCTTTACTTACGTGATTTTATAAATCTCGCGGTCTGTTGATTTATGGTCACAACCATTGGCTTTCTTACGATTACGACATTTTACTTACAGGATTTTACGAATCTCGCGATCTGCTAATTTACGATCACGACTTTTTACTTATGGGATTTTACAAATCTTGTGGTCCATTAATTTACGATCACGACCTTTTACATACGGGATTTTACAAATCTCGCGGTCCGCTGATTTATGATCACTACTACTTTCTGCTTTCTTATGGTCCAGTGGTTTACGATTACGACTACCTTCGACTTTCTTATAGTCTGCTGATTTATGACCACGACCACTTTTAACTTTTTTATAGTCCACTAATTTACAATCACGACCACCTTCGACTTTCTTATAACCCGTTAATTTACGATCACGGCTATCTTCGACTTTTTTATGGTCTATTGATTTATGATCATGACCTTCTATTTTCTTACAATATGCTGATTTACGATCACGACCTTTTACATACAAGACTTTACGAATCTCGTGGTCCACTGATTTACAATCACGACTACTTTCAACTTTCTTATGGTCTACTGATTGACGATCACAACCTTTTACTTACGGGATTTTATGGATCTCACAGTCCATTGATTTATGATCACGACATTTTACTTACAGGATTTTACGAATCTCGTAGTCTGCTGATTTATGGTCACAATCATTGGCTTTCTTACGATCTATTGATTTACGATTATGACCTTTTACTTACGGGATTTTACGAATCTTGTAGTCCGCTAATTTACGATCATGTCCTTTTACTTATGGGATTTTATAAATCTCGTGGTCTATTGATTTACGATAACGACCTTTTACAGACGGGATTTTATAAATCTCGCGGTCTACTGATTTACGATCACGACTACTTTTAACTTTTTTATGGTCCACTAGTTTACGATCATGATCACCTTCTTCTTTCTTATAATTTGCTGATTTACAACTACGGCCACCTTTGACTTTCATAGAGTCTGTTGATTTACGATCATGACCACCTTCGGCTTTCTTATGGTTTGTTAATTTACGATCACGACCACCTTCGGCTTTTTTATGGTCTGCTGATTTACGATTACGACCTTCGACTTTCTTATGGTCTGCTAATTTACAATCATGACCTTTTACATATAGGATTTTACAGATCTCGCGGTCCACTAATTTACAATCAAAACTACTTTTGGCTTTCTTATAGACCGCTGATTTACGATCACGACTTTTTACTTATGGAATTTTATGAATCTCACAATTCACTGATTTATCGTTACAACCTTTGGCTTTCTTACAACTCGTTGATTCATGATCACGACATTTTACTTATGGGATTTTACAAATCTCGCGGTTTGTAACACCCCTAACCCGTATTCGTTGCTGAAATATGGTTACGAGACATTACCGGAAAATACATCACATTCTCATTCATTTATGCATTCAATATTATAAACTATTCACAAACATTAACATTATCCTTTAAAAGGTTCTACGAGAACTTAAATCATGCTTAAAATATGGTTCGGGATTAAATCGATCTCATATAAAAAATTTCGAATACTTAAAAAAATTTTCATGAAATCCCAAGTTACATGCCCATGTGAACAGGCCGTGTGCCTCACACGGCTACCAGACACGTCCATGTCACAGGCCATGTGAAAACAGGGCATACATACTGACTTGTACCACACGGCTGAAGACACGCCCGTGTGCCAGGCCGTGTGAAATCTAAGGGGGTTACTAACTTGGGTCACACGGCCGACCATCTGCCCATGTGCCAGCCCGTGTGCCACATACAGCCAGTAGACACGCCTGTATGTCTAGATCGTGTCAAAACAGTAGGGTATACTGACTTTAAATTGTAGGGTACCCTAGGGGACACACAGCTATGCAACATGACCGTGTGTCGCACACGGCTAAGACACACGCCCGTGTCTTTACCCGTGTGGACAAAAATAGGCTATTTGCAAAGCCAATTTGCCACCCTAATCACAAGCATACATATCAACCAAAATAACACTATTTCAATACATCTTTAGGCAACCAAAAGCCTACCAATTCTTGCACATATCATGACATCTATTCATAACCATTTCTACTACTCAATTCCATAACCAAACATACCATTTCATTATGCCAAAAACATCAAACATACATAACTACGAAATGCATTTATCCATCAACTTAATACCTATTTTATATTTCAACATATACCATATGGTCATCTCAAATCAAACCATAATATGCTAGTTTCCAAGCATAAGAACATCAATTACCAACTAACCAAATAAACAACCATTTGGCAATCATACTAAAACAAGCCAACACTTAGAACATTATATACATCACATAATTAACTTATCAAACACAAAACTTAAGCCAACTTAAATGGCTATGAACCAACATTTACAAGCCAAATCATATGACTAAATTCACAACTCAAAACATATCAAGATGACACTAGTCTATACATGCCATATACCATATATACAAAGCTTTCAAAAAATACCAACGAGATGATCGATAGTGCGATGACGTTTCCCGACGATCCCCGAGTCTGATCTAGCTTCGATGATCTATAAAATAAGGAAAGAACACACAAAGTAAGCTTTAAAAGCTTATTAAGCCATATAAAAATAAAGTTATTATATAAATCACCACATTTTCATCACTAGGCCAAGTACAAGTAAACATACATACACAAACCTTTCTCTTTGAATACATATTCATTCTATCATGTAACTCATCACTTACTTCAATCTTCAATACTCATATAAGCTTTGTACGTACTTGAGTCATTTAGCTCATTAACACATTCTTTCTCAATTTATCTTTGCCCGTTGAACCGTTTGGAATCGTTAAAGATACTCGAAAATCACATAAGCTCGTACAATGCTATATCCCAGATATAGTCTTACATGTTAACGCATATCGATGGCATTGTCCTAGACAGGGTCTTACACGAAATCGATTAACGATGCCAATGTCCTAGACATTATCTTACACGTAATCTCAATACAATGCCAATGTCCCAGACATGGTCTTACATGTAATCACATCTCGATAACCTAATGTCATGACATTCATATCCTATACTATTCCTAAAGTTCGTACGAGACTTTCGGGTATTGTAACTCTGTCGATTCTTGCTCGTAATTGTTTGTTCAACATTTATAACATTTCAACGATAAATATAAACATATAATTCAGTTTAAAGCATTCATTTGTATATGAACTTACCTCATAGTCGGAATAAACGGATGGGTTGACTATTCAATAACTTTCGATTTCCCCCGATCTAAGTTAATTTCTTTCGTTCTTGATCTTAATCAAGCCTAGTGTTGGCCGAACCCTAAAATGCTTCCAAACTCTCTTTTCTTTCTTTCTATTCTGTTCAAGAAGGCAAAGATGGACTAATTTGGCTTTATTTTTTTATTTAATTAACCTTTATTTACACTACCACAAAAATACCCTTAATTAAAACATTAATCAAACACATAATTCATGCCTATTTATGTCAAATTCCACTATCAATGGACTAATTACAACATAAGGACCTCACATTTAATAAGTCATAGCAATTAAGCACTTTTAACATATACAATGCAACTTTTGCATTTTACGTGATTTAGTTCTTTTTCTCAAATTGAGCTATTAAACGATAAAATTAGCTCACGAAATTTTCACACATACATATTCACATGCTGTAAACACATAAAATAATATTAAAATAATTTTACAACCTCAGATTTGTGGTTTCGAAACCACTATTTTGATTTAGCTAAAATCGGGCTGTTACACGGTTTACGGATTAACAATCACAACCTTTTGCTTTCTTACTATTCACTAATTTACGATCACGACCTTTTACTTACGAGATTTTATGAATCTCGCAGTCTGTTGATTTACGATCATGGCCTTTTACATACGAGATTTTACGAATCTTGTGGTCCGATAATTTATGATCACAATTAATTTTGGCTTTCTTATGGTCCGTCAATTTATGTTCACGACCACCTTCGACTTTTTTATGGTCTACTGATTTACGACCACAACCACATTTGACTTTCTTATGGACCACTAATTTACGATCATAACCTTTGACTTTCTTACGGTCTGTTGATTTACGATCACGACCTTTTACAAACAGGATTTTACGAATCTCGTTGCCCGTTGATTTACGATCACGACTTTTTACATATGGGATTTTACGAATCTCACAGTTCACTGATTTTTTATCATGACTACTTTTTCCTTTCTTATGGTCTGCTAGTTTACGATCATAACCTTTTACTTACGGGATTTTACGAATCTCGCGGTCCACTGATTTATAGTCATGACCTTTGAGTTTTTTACGATCATGACCTTTTACTTACAGGATTTTATGAATCTCGGGGTCTGCTGATTTACAATCATGACCTTTGGCTTTCTTACGGTCCACTAATTTAGATCACGATCTTTTACTTATGGGATTTTACGAATCTCGCAGTCCGTTAAATTATGATCACAACCTTTTACTTACGAGATTTTATGAATCTCGCGGTCCGCTAATTTATGATCATGACCTTTTATTTATTGATTTTACGAATCTCGTGCCCGCTGATTTATGATTATGACCTTTTACTTACAGGATTTTACAAATCTCGCAGTTTTCCGATTTACGATCACGACCTTTGGCTTTCTTACGGTCCGTTGATTTACAATTACGACCTTTTACTTACGGGATTTTACGAATCTTGCGGTCTGTTGATTTACGATCACGACCTTTGGCTTTCTTATGATCCGTTGATTTACAATCACGACCTTTTACTTACGGGATTTTATAAATCTCGCGGGTCACTGATTTACGATCATGACATTTGGCTTTATTATGGTTCGCTGATTTACAATCACGACCTTTGGCTTTCTCATGGTCCGCTAATTTACGATCGCAACCTTTTACTCACAAGGAATACAGTTCATAGTTTTCTACAATACAGTTTGCGACATTTTTAAAAATACAGTTTGAAGTATTCTGTAATACGGTTCCTTTCCTTAAAATCGTTTCTCCAATGATCTTTTAACTTATGTACCGCATTGTTAGACTCAATAAATTTTCGATTTAAAACTTACAGAGTAAGCCCCTAATTATACGTTGCAAGCGTGTAAGTTTGTCTCAGAAGAGTCACTTTATAGCTTTTCTTCGACAAGATGGGAAACAAATTATTATAAAATATATCTTAACCCGATCCAAAATCTGATACATTTCTAAAGACCATCTTAAGGAGGGTCAGCTCTTGAGAGACGATACATTTTATCTTCCTCTTCACCAGAACATCTTCTTCCTCTTTACTTCACCCAGCTAAAAATTGCATAAACAAAATTCTATTGATTATATAACAGTCTTGAAACCTTTTGGTACATGTATACATGTACTTACATAAATGTAATTTAAGCCCAATGATTTTTAGATTCAGCCCTTAATCCTTACCTAACATGTGCCACTATGACACTACCTAATTTGCATTATTCATCATCAACCATCCTTTTTCAACTTGTTATATATTATCCTTAAAAAACCAATATAGGTATGGTAGAAGTAATTACTGTAAGTGAAGTGATGAATTTCTCGGCATGGAATTATATATTAAAACTAAATTTTAATTTGTATAATTTTATATATGAAAATTTGATTTGATTTATTTTCACAAATTATTAATAATATTATCAAATTAGCATCGCTTTATGTTGATATATTATATGCATAAATTATTATATTAACTCAATATGAAAATAAATGCATGTAATCATTTCTCTAAATAAGTACATTTAAATTAAAATCAAAATTTCATATACACATATGAATATAATTGCACCAAAATCAAAGTTCATATATATCAAATTACATATTTGATTAAAATTTACATATAAATTTAATATTTATCCATTATAATTATCCCATTTTTTTTCCTTTACGAAATTAAAATTGCTTATGAGTAATGGCTATGATTGTGGATCAAATTTCCATATTTGTAAATTTGATCTTCATGGTTGGATTACATTTTTCTTAATTGCATCAAACATTTCTAAATTTTTAGTATTGTACTTAAATTTTAAAATATTGTAATTATATCTTAAAATTATTGATGTTATATTAATAAGGTCTTTTTATTATTAAAATAATTAAATTTAACTATTAAATAAGACGTAAGATCTTATGTAATATAATCTAAAATGAAAACTTTTTAAGTACAAATAAAATGTTGTCTCAATGCTTTTAAAGTAAAAAACTAAAACAAAAACTAATTCTTATTTCTCATAAAATTTGAATTTAATTTCTTTCGTTTTATTTATAAATTTAGTGACTTTTTAAATCAAATTTAATGGAGTTAAATTGTGGGATTTTTTTTTTATAAAAAATATCTCTCGATACATAAAAGGAATAAATATTTAACTAAAATACATATATTTTTATCTTAAAATAGTAAAATATTTATATGAAGAAATAATAAAGCATCCTAGATTTGTCGGTGAAAACGGGTCCCCGTTCCCTTCAACCCATTCCATGCATTTGCCTATTACCGACACAATAGTGCCACTTCTCTTTTTTCCTTTCTTTTTCTAAATATATAATTTCTTATCAAAATTTCATTTATTTATTTGTCTATTATGCAATTGGGTTTTGGGTGAAAAAAAAATGAATGGTAAAGAGGTTATAATTTTGGTATTAATTAGTTGTAAAGTTCAAAAATGATACCATTATCTAACATAAAAACACTGTAGGAGAATAAGAAAACAGCGTCATTATCAAACACTTTAAATGATGGATTACTGGGTTTTTCATCTGCACTTGAAAATGACAAAGGATGGCCATTTATTTTGTTGTATTGCAACAAATTAGGGGCAATGTGTATTTTGCTGGAATTTGTATGAATAAACCAAGGCAGAAATAATAGTATCTACCATCAAGTTAAGTCCCCACACAGTATGGCTAATGACCCACACCATTTATGAAGTTTCAGTTACTCAAATACCATCATTACTAACAATTTTTTTATTCATTTTTTACTCTTAAAAATTGATCTTGTATGTTAGCATGAGATATACATAATATATTTAATTATTCTGTCCGTCATATTTTTAATAATAAAAATTAATAAATTTTTAATAAAAAACTAATTTACTATTTAATATAATAAACCGAGACTAATTTATTATTTTTAAAGTAAAGAGAATAAAATATAATTTATCACTTAATATACAAAACCATAATATTTTTACCCCTTTCATGAGCTTCCTCGTTAGCTCTTTTCTTTCCAATTGAGGACCCACTAATTGTCCTTTAAAATATATATAAATACACTGCCATACTCTTCATCCATCCATGTACACAATGTCCCATCGCTTTCTCCCTCACACACAAAGCCACAAGTGACAATCCCCCAGCATTTATAGAGTCCCAAAATCATTCTAATTTAGCCCATCGAGTTTCTCATCCTCATTTCTGCTTTCTCTTCAATCTTGATGGCTCTCTTTCTCTCACTTCTTCTCATTCTTTTGTTTCCTTCAGCCAATGCGGACTGGCCACCTTCTCCTGGTTACTGGCCAAGCTATAAATTTAGGCCTATGAGCTTTCACAAAGGCTTTAAAAATCTCTGGGGTCCTTCCCATCAAAGTGTTAACCACAATGCATTAACCATCTGGCTTGACAAAACTTCAGGTGCCTTATATTTAATCAAACCCCTCCCCCTTAATCTCATCCTGCAATCAATTTTAGCTTCTTCTTTTTTAACTTGTTTACTTGCTTGGTTGTTGATTAATGGACAGGAAGTGGATTCAAATCAGTTCGTCCATTTCGATCCGGTTACTTCAGTGCCTCGATTAAGGTCCAACCTGGTTACACTGCGGGCGTTATAACAGCATTCTATGTGAGAATCGTAATCTTTCTTAATGCAACATTTGTAGTTCAATAATCATAATAATAATAAATGATTATTGATATGATTATAACAATGCAGCTATCAAACAATGAAGCTCATCCAGGGTTCCATGATGAAGTGGACATAGAGTTCCTGGGAACAACATTTGGGAAGCCTTATACTTTACAAACCAATGTTTATGTAAGAGGGAGTGGGGATGGGAAAATCATTGGAAGGGAAATGAAGTTTCATCTTTGGTTTGATCCAACACAAGACTTTCATCACTATGCCATTCTTTGGACTCCTAAGGAGATCATGTAAGTGTATCCCATTCCTTGCATCTTGCTTATGGCCATTAATTAATTGTTTGTTAAAATAAAGGATGATTGCATTTGGAACCCATATTATAGTGTCTAATAGGTTAGGAGAACTATAATAAATACAATAATAATCATCATGGGAATTGATGAGGTGTTGGAGAGGATGTAGGCCTCTTGTCCCTATTGGCTCTAAAGTCTTAAAGTATTGTTGCCTTTTTCAGTTTAATAATTTAGATTTTGGATAGTTAACATTTTAGTGATTTTGCTTTCTCAAAATCATCATGCTATAAAGTATGTATATTATATTAATCATAAACATTAATAATTGGTAAAGTGCTTTTCACTGCGGAAATATCAATGCAACAAAACTAGATCACATGCATGACATATATTTCTTATGCTGAAAAAATTTATCTGATGTAATGTTCAGACAAGGATTAGATATGAATATATATTCAATACATTTGAAGGATTATATCTGAATATGAGTCAAATATAGATACTTTTAAAAAAATATTACTACTTTTATTCATTTGCAATAAAGTATACATTCATATGTTTTGCCTTTTTGTCAAAAATGCATGAATTTGCTACATTGGTTGATTTATATTAGATTCCTAGTGGATGATGTGCCTATAAGGAGGTATCCAAGGAAGAGTGCTGCAACATTTCCTCTAAGGCCAATGTGGGTGTATGGTTCAATATGGGATGCTTCATCATGGGCAACTGAAGATGGAAAGTACAAAGCTGATTACAAATACCAACCATTTGTAGCAAAGTACACCAATTTCAAAGCAAGTGGTTGCTCTGCCTATGCTCCAGCTTGGTGCCACCCGGTCTCTGCCTCTCCTTTCCGGTCGGGCGGGTTAACAAGGCAACAACGCAGAGCAATGAGATGGGTTCAAAGATACCACATGGTTTATAACTACTGCAGGGACCCCAAGAGGAACCATGCCTTAACCCCGGAGTGTCGGAGCTAGTTAAATTTAAGAAGATGAGCTTACTAAAAAATTTCCACTTTCTTTTTGTGAAAAGAATTCCACTATTTGTTTGAGATGGATCCCACTTGGCAACACTCGCATTTTTCTTCTTTATTATAAAAAAAATGTGATTGAATTTCAGTGTCTGAAAATGAGTGAAAGCCACTTGTATGAAATATGAATCCATCAAGAAGAGACAAGGTTAGAACATGATGATCATTATTTATGTTGGACGCAAATCCCAACAGTCACTCAAATGTATATTATATAATTTCCCCACCCCCCCCCCCCCACCCCCAAAAAAAAAAATACTGCCAATTGTAATAATGAAGGGACATGTAAAAAGAAAGTAAAACCTGTGAATCAACAGTGAAAGTTAAAAAAAGGGTATATTGATAATAGTAGGAGAAGTAATATATTGATTGATTCGTAGAGAGTTTTTGAGTTGAAGAGATAAAATATTCCAAGTGCTATTTTCCAAATTAAAATAAATTTCGCTTTTGTTAAACTGATGAGTAGACACAAAGATAACTAAAGTGTATCCAAAAGTATTTTGGTGGGGATATTAGTAGGGGAGACCACCTTCAACCTTGATTCTTCAGGTGTGTATGGTGGGATATTAGGTGTTCCATGAAATTAGGTCTTCAAATTCACCATCATCCTCATCCTCAATGTAAATTGTGGGGTTTAATTTTGTATGAATTTCACTTTTACGTTGAAGCGCGTAAATTCATCTACAAAATTGCATAATACAATATTTTGCCAATCAATAAAATAGGCAATGGACCCAGAGATTACTAAAAATAATTTGTAAACAACTTTTGCTCAATTAAGGGTGGATTTGGACGGGCTATTAAGTGTGATACGATGCGATACGATATATTTAATTTACTTTTTATCTCATACTATAATATTTTTACAATATCTAATCTCATCACCACTGCTATTTTTACGCTAGCCGCCCCGCCCATCAAAACCTAACCTAAGTTTATGGTATAACAGTGGTTGATGCCTTTTGTTTATTAAAAAAGAGTTACGATAGTAAAAATTTTAAATATATATATAAATAAATAATATTATTCGCAAATAAATAATAATATATAAATTTTAAAATATAAATAATTTTAAAAAATATAATAAAAATTTTATATTTTATATTAATATTAAATAAAATAAAAATATCCTCGCCTCCCCCTCCCCATTCCCTCTCCCTCTCAACCTATCCCATATTAATCCCCAAATTCAGCAAAATTCTATGATTTCATATTAGGGCAAAATTAAATTGGGAAATCAAAGGGAAAAAAGAACAACAAAAAAAGAGAGTAGCTGAGAAAGGGAAAGAAGAATACCTTCACCGGTTCCATAGCCAAAACTTTGCAAGATTTTGACAGTTTTTCTTTTTTTTTTTAATTTTCCAATAAAATAAATTGAGTCTTTATAGAAAAAATACATTTGATTGATTTCTCATTAGCATAAAAAATTAATTAGGTCATTCCATTAATAGAAAGTGTCGTTGATCAGTTTGGCCAATAATGAACACTAATATGACGAATGAAAACATTAAAAACTAGCACATGACATGTCACATGAGTAAATATGTTAACGTGGCATGTACATAAGAATATATTTAAAAAATAAAAAGTTTTAAAAATTATTTTAAAATTTTACTAAAGCAACACACACAAAATGAACCAGGACAGGCGAACATCCAAATTCATTTGAATGTAGACACCCATATGTCTAGGTTCATTATTATAAAGAATTGTTGAAAAAAAATATTAATTTTTTTAAAAATGATAAAAATATATATTAAAATTTATTTAAAACATAAGAATTATTAATAAGTATTGAAAAAAGTATAAAAATCATAGAAGGATTTTTAAAAATATAATAAAATTATTTAAAAAAATTTCAAAATTGTATATAATAAGATCAAAATATCACATGTTATTGAGGACTAAAATGGAATTTGAAAAAATAAAATAAAATAAAATATGACACAAATACATGTATATATATTTCACACATATAGGTAGGGGTGAACGTTCAATTGAATTGAGTGAAAAAATTTCGAATTAATCAAGTTCACCAGCCTTATTTTATCATCCTAACTCAATTTGAAATTTTTTCGAATCAAGTCAAGTCGAATCGAGTGAAATTATTCGAGTTAAATTAAAAAAATTAAACATGTCAAATAAAAATATTGTTACCGTATAACTAATTCCATGTTAGAGCACATAAATTTAAAACCATATATATTTGAAAAAAATTCAAAGCAAAAAAAATAAAATAAAAAGACACTTGAGTATGATAAATTTGAATCATTAATTAGGTCCCAAAGTTATTATTTTAGAAATTTTTTAAAATTTTTACTTTTTTATAATTTTTTTTTGAAATTTTTTAAAATTTTTATAAAATATAAATTTTGAATTTTAAAAATTATTTTGAATTTTTTTTTGTAATTTTTGTTGAGAGCGACCAATTTACTTATTTTCAGAGTTGATAGGGACCAAAAGGGTATTTATACCATTCGAATTATTAAGTTATTTGAATTGTGAAATTCAACTCGGCTCGAATTGAATTATTCGAGTTGACTTGAATAATTCGAATAACTCGATTTGATTAACTAGAAATTCGAAAAAAAATTCAATTTTTTCGAATTGAATCGAATTTTGCTCACCCCTACATATAGGTATACTAAAAAACACAAAAATATCAACACTAATTTTAATATATATACATATGTGTGCGAGCATATATTTGTATCAAATTTTATTTTAATCTTTGATATTTTGATATTATATTTGAAATCAACACGAAATGAGGCTCGTTTTCTAAATAGGCCAGGCCACATGTAAGCATTTTTCAGCCCGAGCTCGGCTCAACTCAAAATTTTTTTAACCTAATTTTTATTAATCATACAACTCTATTATAATACTCTATACTAAACCTCACGGCCTCACCCAGTTAGGCAATCACCCTCCTATCCCTTTATTCCCAATCCCAAATCAATTCCTACAAACAAAATTCCTAAGTGTCGGTTACTACTCACCACTCCGCAGTCACCACTGCCATTATCTAGCGCTGCTCACCACCTCCACTCACCAATCGTACTCGTCAGTTGCTTGTTCTTCCATCAAGATTCAAGACACTGTCATCGTCCCCCTGCTTCCTCTATCGTTAGTCACTCATTCTTCCATCAAGATTCAAGACACTGTCGTCGCCTCGCTGCTTCTTCAGTCACTGGTGTTCATCACTGTCCTCGTCGTCTTGCCAATTTCTCCATCAGCCACCACTATCATCGTTCCATAGGTAGTTAGACACTCTATTTTTGTAGCTCACTCTTTAATAGAAAAACTAAAAAAGGCATAGAAAATTTAAGTTTAACAGATTTAGATTTCAGAATCAAATTTCACCACTAGTTGCTCGATTCCTTGATCTCCTATTAACAACAACACTAGCTTGCTCGATAATTGTTTTTTTTTTAGATTAGATTGCATTAGGGTTGATATGTTTACACTGCATAACACTTCTTTTGTCCCCTCCCCCCCCCCCATTTCTTTTGCAGTAATGTATATGAATAACATTACAATTTGAGAAAAAAGAATGCAAAACTGCAATGATATTTCTTTGACTCAAGGGTGTAAAAAATTCTCAAACTTTTAAAAAAAAATTAAGTTCTTGTGTTTTTCACTTAATTGGGTACTTAAAACTTTTAAATTACATAAAAAATACCCTCAATTTTTTTCAAAAAAGCAATTAAGTTTTTTTTTTGTACTCAGTTGAGTGCTTGAACTGTTAAAATGCATCAAAAAAGGCCATTTGACTGTTAACTTTAATAGTTAACCATTAAAGTAATTTTTTCCTGTTAAAGTCATTGTATGTCACAATCACAGCGTAACATGAGGCAAAAAATTATAAAAAATAAAAACCAATAAAAGTTATAAAAATTATAATTTTTAAAGTTTTTAAATAAAATTTTAATATTTTTTATATTTTTATTAAAATTTAATAATTTTTATTGATTTTTATTTTTTATCATTTTTTTTCACGTGTCACGCTGTGGTTGGCTTTAATTGAAAAATATTAGGGGTGGTTAACTTTAACGGTCAACTGTTAAAATTAACAGTTAAAGAGTTTTTTTGATACATTTTAAAAGTTTAAGTAGCTAATTGATTAAGTATAAAAAAATTGACTTGATTATTTTTTGAAAAAAAATTGGAAACTTCCTACACTCTTAAACCTATTTATTTCATGCTCATGTAGTACATATATTTGTTTTGCAAAGAATTCAACTTCATGCTCATGTATATTCTTTGCTTCCATTTATCAATGGGGAGGTTTAATAAATGTTCTTCTTATGTCATAGAATTATAGGTTTACTCATATATTTTTTTATGATTTTTTAATGAAATGAAATTAAGATATTTGAAAAAAATTCTTGATTAAAAAGAAGAAACAGTCACCAACTAAAATATATGGCTAAGTGGGTCCAAGCTTGGATTTAACTTTTATAATTTGGGTCGCGTTTGGGCAAAAATTTAAGTTCATTTTTTGAGCTGGGCCTATCAATCGGGCCTAAAATTTTATTGGGGTCGAGTTAGGCAATGATCACTAATTAAAAAATATGGATTGTTTCAGGCCCAAGTTTAACATTTATAATCTGAATCAGGTTTGGACAAAAATTTAGGCCAATTTTTCGAATTGGGTCGAGCTCAATCCATGGACAGCTCTACTTGGCATGTCACTTGTCGGCTTTTCATTGCTTCCCTCAACCACATTGGTATCCATTAACAATCCAAATCAATCAATGTAGCACCCCCAACCCGGCCCAAAAGTTATGGCCGGATCCGGCATGCCACATCAAAAACGTTAAAAAAAATTCCATTCTAAGTCCAGAAAATCGTACTTGATGTTCAAAAGATTAATTCATTAAGGGTTAAGGTGAATGGAAGCTGTGCACCAGGTAGGAAACCGGAAAAGAGATGGTGAGTCCATCGGACTGCTTAAGTACCAAGCTCCCTTCGGATCCAATCCTAAACATGCATAACGCCATTGCCACACCTTAACGTCATGGATATTTCTAGGAAACCGATTTGATTAAGTCATTTTTAGGAAAAGTGATTAATTTTGGAAAATACTTTCATTGCGGAAGCTTTGCTTGTTGTCGTGTTATTTTGAAATCAATTGTTGTTTTTGAAAACGCGCCCTAAAGCTATCCAATTTCAACAGTTAAAATAAGTAATACCTATCTTAGTAATACATATTAAAACCATCAAAAATAATTAAGCGGCCTTATTACATTTAAAAACCCAAAACATCAAACGTAAATAAAAGGATGTTCAGTTCACCAGAAGAAAATCAAACTTTCAGAATGGGTGGCCACTCCGAATTCCCTCACAGCTCCAAGCCCACTATGGTTGGGGATTACCTGCGTGGATGAAAATAAAAAGGGTGAGTTTGGGGAAAACTCAGTGTGTAAATTAACCCAACCATAGCCTATATCAGCTCAAACCACAGAAATAGAATAAGTTGGCCTTAGCCCAGAACAGAATTCAGAATAAAGCCCATAGGCCCATAGCAGAACAGAACAGATATTACATGTTTATGCATAAACCCAACCATATCCAACCGTATACACCCCCATACCAACCTTACACCGTGTGGGGAGACAACTCGACCCACCCAACCGCTACACACCACAGAATTTGCAGCATGGCTGCCAGAACAGATAATGTGACAGAGTCACCAGATACAGATAATCGTGGCAGAGCCACCAGAACAGATATATGTGGCAGAGCCACCAGAACAGATATATGTGGCAGAGCCACCAGATCAGATATTTGTGGTAGAGCCACTAAGTCAGATATTTGTGGCATAGCCACCAGAACGCTTCCTCCATAATATAACCCATGTCCCCATGCAACAGATATATAATCATGGCATACATCATACAGAATCAGATCGTCATGCTTTTCAGTCAAAATTAACCCTAGGGGTATAACGATAATTTTGCACCTAGGGGTATAACAGTAATTTTCCATACATAGGGGTATTATAGTAATTTAGCTACTTTTAGGGTTTTCATGCATATCCTAACTATTTACGTACTATCAGAACACTTACCGCACATACTTACTGAATTGGGCCCGTTGGCCCATGAACCCGATCTTTGGCCCATTAAGCCCAAATTATCAAAATGTACGAAATCGCGCGTACTGCAGTTTATTACTTTAGATTACCAAATATACAAACCCAACTATCTTACGAGCATTCGCACACTCGCAAATTCCTAAAATACCGGCTTTTCGGCTTTTCGGCATTTCGGCTTTTGCCAATCTAGTCTATGAGAGGGTGTCAGTTACATACCTATTTGCGACGATATGCTGACGAGATCCACACACGAACCGCCTATAATTGGATTACTAACACGTTAATCTAACTATTCAAATACAAACTACGTATTAACCCCTTACAATATTCGGCCAACCACACCTACAGATCATAGTAAGCTTATAAGAAATCAATAAGCAACTCATTAACAAATTTTTGTCAATGTTTACCACATAATCATAATTTCACTGCAAGCTATCTTCCTGAGCAACAGTCACTAAATTATTTATACCTAGAGCTACGAAACTCCAAATCAAGTTCCGTTAATTTTCCCTGAAAATAGACTCATATATCTTCTATCCATAAAATTTTCAGAATTTTTGGTTTAGCCAATCAATACCAGAATTTTCTCAAAGTTTCCCATGTTTCGCTGTTTGACTAATCTGACCACCCTTCATTACGAATCAAATTTCTCATTGTACAGAATTCAAAATATGTTCTTGTTTATTTCATTAGAAACTAGTCTCAATAATCTTAATTACATAATTTATTCAGCTTCTAATTCTTCTCCCACAATTTATGGTGATTTTCCAAAATCACGTTACTGCTGCTGTCCCAAGCAGATTTATTACCAAATCACTCTTTCACACATACCTTGCATGCATGTTATTTAAACATGTATATCACCAATCAATCATCACATATCTATGATTTTACTTAAGTATAATCTCCATTTCATCATTTTAAAGCACAACATGTTAGTTGATTTTTCCCTTTAACATCTAAGGCACATGCATGCTCATTTGTTTGGCTCAACTTCACCTATCTTACATTTTTCATCAAAAGAACATGAAACAACAACCATTTCCTTCATTTTAATTCATGACTAAATGCTCACAACACAACTAAAAATCAAAATATACTTCAAGAGTTAAGGTAGAATCAAGAAGAACTCATGAACCTCAAAATAGAAGCAAGGTACCAAGAACTTACCTTCAATTTTCCTCCTCCTAATGACCGAATACTCAAGAGCTTTCTCCTCTCCTTTCTCTTCTCTAACTTTCAGCTATGATGAACAAAGATGGACAAAACTTTGTTCCTTTCACCCCTTTTTTTTTAATAAAACTTCATATTTCATCCATTTAATTCTTTAATACAAAAGACATGAAATTCTTATAATGAAACATTTACCTAATCCATTATCATGAAACATTTACCTAACCCATTATCATGGAACATTTACCTAACCTATTATCATGGAACATTTACCTAACCTATTATCATGGAACATTTACCTAACCTATTATCAATTTGTATCAATTTGTACCATAAATTATGGATATCAAGTGTACATTTTGTCTACAACAACATGATGGCTGGCCACTTTATGTAAAATGGGAGGTTTGTCATGCAAATCCTCCTACTTTGCACTCCTATTTATTTGGCCACTTCAATTTAGCCTATAGCATTTTCAAACATTTTCACATAGGTCCTATTTCATAATTTCACCCCCTTTTTCTTATGGAACAAAAATTAACTAAAATTGTCGGGTTCTATCTTAAGTTTGGGCTTTCTAGAGGCCCACTAACATAATTAAACCTATGCCAACATTCACAGAATTCCCGAAAATTGGGGCGTTACAACTCTACCCTCCTTAAAGAAATTTCGTCCTTGAAATTTACCTAATCCAAACAGATGAGGGTATTGCTGTTGCATCGTCTCTTCTGGCTCCCAAACTCAGAAGTTTCCCCTTCCTTAACTTGTTGAAAACGAGCGACCAAAGACTCATCGTTCAACTGTTTTTCCTTAATCTGATCCGCCCAGGTTGGCCTCACTTGCAACTCAGCCAACAGACTTCCATCATCATACAAACTCAGACGAGCTCAGATACAGCTCTACAACTTAGAGCATCGGCTACCACATTAGCCTTGCCTGGGTGATACTCAATCGAACAGTCATAATCCTTAAGCAACTCAATCCATCTCCTTTGCCTAAGGTTCAGCTCCTTCTGAGTCAACAAATACTTAAGACTCCTGTGGTCTGTGTATATAATACACCTTTCTCCGTACAAGTAATGTCTCCAAATCTTAAGTGCAAATATCACTGCTGCCAACTCTAAATCATGAGTCGGATAGTTCCCCTCATGAGGCTTAAGCTGTCGTGATGCATATGAAACCACCTTACCCTCTTGCATTAACACGTAGCCCAAACCCACGTGTGATGCATCACTGTACACACTAAATTCCTTCCCAGACTCCGGCTGAATTAACACAGGTGCTTCAGTCAGAACTTTATTCAACTTCTCAAAAGCTTCCTGTTGCTTCTTAGTCTATACAAACGGTACTCCTTTCCTTATGAGTTTTATCAGGGGTGCTGCCATCACAGAAAAAACCTTCTACAAGCCTTCTGTAGTATCCTGCCAGTCCTAGGAAATTCCATATTTCCGACACTGACCTAGGCGGCTTCCATTCCAAAATCGCTTCAATTTTCCGAGGGTCCACTTTAATCCCCTCAGCAGAGACCACATGTCCTAAGAAAGTTACCTCTGTAATATCCCGAATTAGGGCCTAATCGGAATAGTGGTTTCGTGACCATAAATCCGAGATAGAAATAATTATTTTATAATTATTTTGAGGTTTATGATATGATTGCATGATTGTTTGAAAATTTCATGATGAAATTCTATGCCTAAAGTGCTTAAATTGAAAGTAGGGACTAAATCGAATAAGTTGCAAAACTTGCATTCTAGAAGTTTTTAGTATGAAATTGTTTTGGAATATTAATGAGGAGGTCTTAAATAGCAATTTGACCAATTTTAAGTTCATGGACAAAATTAGGACATGGAAGGAATTTTTGGAAAGTTTAGTAGTAAGGGTATTTTGGTCATTTAGTTATCAAAATGAATTAAAAACAAAATTAAAAGCCAATTTTTGTCCATCTTCTTCATTAGGCCGAAATTTCAAGGGTGCTCCATAGCTAGGGTTTGTTTCAAGCTTCCAAGCTCTATAGTAAGTGATTCCAAGCCCCGTTTTTAATGATTTTTACGTTTTTGAGATCCCGGTAACTCGATAAAGCTTATGTTAGCAATAATTTAACCTAGGGTTTATATTTTGAAAAATACCCATAGGTGAAATTTGTGTATTTTGATGTTTTATGATAGAATATGAAGTTTTAAATTATGTTAGACAACTTGTACTACTCGATTTTAAGCAAAAACGAGTAAAAGGGCTTAATCGGTAAAAATACCTAATAGTCACAAGTACATGTTAGAGTGAGAATTTGATGTTGCCATAGAAGAGAAAAGTGATCAGCATGTTGTAAAACATAAGAATAAGGAATAAAGTTTAATCCCGAGCCTAGGGGAAAAAATGTAAATATGCAAAAGTTTAGGGGTAAAATTGTAATTTTGCCAAAATTTGAGTTAAGGATTAATTTGATAATGTGAGTATTAAATAAGCTAAATGTGTTATTTTAGATCAAGAAAGACGTGGAATCGACCTCAATCGAGGAAAAGAAAAGATTGTGGACTAGATTGCAAAATCCTTGTATTTTGGTACCAAGGTAAGTTCATGTGTAAATAATGTAGCATAAATGTTATTTTTAAGTTATTAATGTTAATTATATGATATGCTGATTTTTAATCGTGAAATTTTATGCTTTGTGGTTAATGTTGAGTAATATGCAAATTATGTTTACTACTTGATAAATATGAATTGCTACCGAGTATCGGTTCCGATATTCCATGGAAGACGAAAAATGTGAGATCGAGGGAAAAAGCCCGTTTGAACCTTAGGAATAGATTAGGATACAAGTGACATGTCACTAGGATGGTTGAGCATCCGAACTCGTTGAGTTGAGTCCGAGTTCACTTATGGATGCGAATGCCCGAACTCGTTGAGTTGAGTCCGAGTTCGTGAGATGTAACTAGGCATCCGAGCTCGTTGAGTTGAGTCCGAGTTCACTTATGGGCGGGTTACATGATTGCTTGATTTCATATATGGCACTTATGTGCAAGTTATCCATGTATCCGAATTATATTCCGATGTGTTCAACGGGTAAAGCTCTACTCAATGGAGGAATATTCGAGATGTAAAGAGAAGTATTGGTGAGTGATGTGAAATGGTTATTTTGGACAGGTATGTATTTAACCCTCGGGTTGAGTATTGATACAACCACGATAAGGTAATAAGATGATGAAAAATGATTAAAAATGTGATATGTGTTTTAGTGATGCATGCTAATGTTGATTGGTATGAGTGTTTGTTATGTTACTTATTATTTGCATATGAACTTACTAAGCATTTATGCTTACTCCCTCCTTCTTACTCATTGTAGTTTTGGACAAGCCAGCTCAGGAGTCGGGATAGGTCGAAGGCTCAGTCACACTATCCGGAAGACTTTTGGTAAAGGCTTGTAAATTTAAGTATGGCATGTATAGCAATATATCTATTTTGTGTAAATGATCTTATGGTATGGTAATGGAATGGTTGAGGAAATGTTTGTTAATGATAAATTATGAAAATGGTTAGTTTAGATTATGTTTGATGATAAGGAAAATTAATAAGATACTTAGTGTATAAAAACTCATCAAAAGGAATGAAATTTGCCATAAACAGGATACTGCAGCAACACTGACGCGAGTTTGAAAATTTACTAAAAATCATAGAAATTTAATTTGGTGATGGAATACATATAAAATTTAATCTTATTATGTCTAGTTTCACATGAAACAAATGAAACAAGAAAAGGAATTATATGTTAGAAGATATTAGAATTTTAGTGAAACAGGGTCATAGCAGTTTCTGAATCCCCTGTTCCTACTTTAGAAATTCACCATAAATTGTAAAGATATAATTAGATGGTGTATTTTATATCCTCAGAATCCTTATTGAGTCTAGTTTTAGGAGAAATAAACCTCATAGTCATATGAATTTTTTACAGAGAGAAATGTGGTTCGTAGTAAACAGAGGTCAGACCAGTCAAGTCCTGAAACAGGGGTAACTTTAACTGATAAATTGTACTAATTGGCCCAACCAAAAATTTTATAAAAAAATTAGTAGATAAGTATATGAGTCTAGATTCAGGGAAAATTTACGGATCTTTATTTTGAGTTTCGTAACTCGAGATATGATTTTTCTTATGACTGTGACGCAAGTAGCTTAAAAGCTGTGAATGTAGAAACAAATAATCCAAAGTTCTAAAAATGTTAAACTAAGCTTAGTAACACCTCATACTCGACTCCGGCGACGGTCTCGGGCATGGGGGCGTTACAACCTCCCTCAACCAAAATTCACACTTGCTGAACTTCGCAAAGAGTTCCTTCTCCCTTAATACTTACAGCACTATACGGAGATGCTCATCATGTTTCGTTTTAGTTTCAGAATATACCAGGATATCGTCAATAAAGATGACTACAAATTGATCTAAAAATGGTTGGAGCACATGATTCATCAGATCCAAAAACGCTGTAGGAGCATTCGTCAGTCCAAATGGCATAACCAGAAACTCGTAATGACCATACCGAGTCCTGAATGCCGTCTTATGGATATCTGACTCCTTAACCTTTAACTGATGATAACCAGATCTAAGGTCGATCTTAGAAAATGCAGAAGCTCCTCTAAGCTAGTCAAATAGATCGTCAATCCTTGGCAGTGGATACTTATTCTTAATTATCAGTTTGTTCAACTGGCGATAATCAATGCACATCCGCATTGTACCATCATTCTTCTTCACGAATAGCACCGGTGCTCCCCATGAAGACACGCTTGGCCTAATAAAGCCCCTATCCAACAACTCTTGGATTTGAGCATTTAACTCTACTAACTCCTTCGGTTCCATCCTATACGGTGCGATAGACACAGGCGCCATTCCAGGCAACAAGTCTATTCCAAACTCAACTTCTCGATTCGGAGGCAATCTTGAAAGCTCCTTCGAGAAAACATCTTGGAACTCTTTTACGGTCCTAACCTTATCCACTGTCAGTCCCTCTTCTTCCGACTAACTTACAAATACAAATTAGGCCTCACAACCTTTCCGAATCCATTTTTCGGCTCTTAATGCCGACACCACATTGGACAAATAATTTCTTCTCTCACCTATCACCATAACCTCCTCATCCTTTGTAGTTCTTAACACCATTCGTTTAAAAGCACAATCCAGAGTCGCTTTATGCTTAACAAGCCAATCCATTCCCAGAATGAGGTTAAACTCTCCGAACGGTAACTCCATCAGATCTCCAGGAAAAACCTTGCCTTGAGTTTCTAAGGGTACATTCCTATACAGTTTGTCTACCCTAACCGAGTGACCTAAAGGACTTAACACAGATACCCCACTCACCATCTTCTCAGAGTGCACACCCAACAACCCAGATATGGCACATGCAACATAGGAATGAGTAGATCCAATATCTACCAAAATAGTATATGGCATGCTAGAAACCAAGAACGTACCAGTTATGACGTCAGATGCGTCGCCCTCCTCTCGACGACGAGCTGCATACACCAAAGCTAGCTGTCGAGCTTCAGCATTTTCGACACCCCTGCTAGGTGCCCCCTGACCTCGACCGTTTCCATTTCCATCCCTACCTTGTCCACGTCCTCTCGGTGGTTGGGGTCTACCCCTTACGGGTTGAAAAATCCTCTATTCAGCAACTTGAACCTGATCAGCTTTCTGAGGGCAGTCCCGTACTCTATGCTCCATAGATCCACATCGGAAACAAGCACCAGAGCGTTTCCTACACTCGCCCAAATGTCCCTTACCACAGTCTCCATAGATTGATGGTCTGACCACATTCATCGGCATTGCTCGAACTGGTTCCTCCACTCTTGCTCTCTTAATAATCCTATTTGCACCATCAGAGGGTCCTGAATCCCTCCGGAAACGATTTCGATCCTTCTCCCGATTCTGCTTTTCAGCACGCTTTACCTCTTCAGCTATCTTAGCCTTCTCCACCAAAACCGCAAAGTCCCGCTCCCTCTGCGGAGCAATCAACACCTTAAGATCATCTCTAAGACCATCCTCGAAACGCACACTTCGTTCATATTCCGTAGCGACTATGCCCACGGCATACCGGCTCAGCCTTAGAAACTCGGCCTCGTACTCAGCAACTGTTTTACCTCCTTGCATCAGATTCAAGAATTCCTTTCTGCGGGCGTCTACATAACTCGCCCCAACATACTTCCCTTTAAAGGCCATCTTAATAACTCGCCCCAACATACTTCCCTTTAAAGGCCATCTTAAACAGTTCCTAAGTTACCCTATCAGATGGGGTTCCTTCTCTCACAGTGAGCCACCACTGGTAAGCCTCGTCCCGTAGCAACGATACGGCTCCCTTCAGCTTCTGCTCCACAGAGCAATCCAAGTCATCCATAATTCGTTCTGTGGCCTCCAACCAATATTCTGCCACATTCGAGGCGATACCAGACACACCCCTAAAGATCTCCGCTCCGTTGGCCCGGAGTCGTTCAGAAATCGATCCTTGAATTCCGTTGCCCGAACATGTCTTGGTAACCCTTTCCAGAACACGAAGCATTGCCTGCGACAGAGCGTCATCCCCGGCACCACGATCATGAGACTCCACTTCCGTTGTCGATGGTACCGGTGCATCTGCCGCCGGAATATGTCCCAAAGACGAAGATACCGCTCGAGCCTTTCCTCGGCCACGTCAACGGCCTCTTCCACGAGTAGCTCTTGTACTCATATCGTATTATCTGTTTACGAATTTTATGCATTATTTAATATTTCAGTGTTTATTACAGATGTTTTATGAATCAGACAGTAGTTCAGAGTTTGTTTTCGCAGAATCGAAGTCTAGCTACAGTTTCAATCTCTTATCAAATTTTCCTATGTTTCAGTATCATCCTATCTAGATTGTCCTAGTAAGGTTTCAGTACAGACAGATAATTCAGGAAAATATTCAGAAAAATTCAGAATACTTACAGACTTGAGTCGGAGATTCGGAATGCCACCTTCTAAAGATCTAAATTTTGAAAATCAAGTTTTTCGCATTCTTTATAAAATTTTCGCTTTCAAAAATCTTTGTTTTTGTAAACCCATTCCACAGCCGAGTTGTTGCAACCTAGGCTCTGATACCACTAAATGTAGCACCCCAAACCCCGTCCAGAAGTTATGGCCGGATTCGACATGCCACATCAAAAATGTTCAAAAAAAATTTCCATTCTAAGTCCAGAAAATCGTACTTGATGTTCAAAAGATTAATTCATTAAGGGTTAAGATGAATGGAAGCTGTGCACCAGGTAGGAAACCGGAAAAGAGGTGGTGAGTCCATCGGACTGCTTAAGTACCAAGCTCCCTTCGGATCCAATCCTAAACATGCATAACGCCATTGCCACACCTTAACGTCATGGATATTTCTAGGAAACCGATTTGATTAAGTCATTTTAGGAAAAGTGATTAATTTTGGAAAATACTTTCATTGCGGAAGCTTTGCTTGTTGTCGTGTTATTTTGAAATCAATTGTTGTTTTTGAAAACGCGCCCTAAAGCTATCCAATTTCAACAGTTAAAATAAGTAATACCTATCTTAGTAATACATATTAAAACCATCAAAAATAATTAAGCGGCCTTATTACATTTAAAAACCCAAAACATCAAACGTAAATAAAAGGATGTTCAGTTCACCAGAAGAAAATCAAACTTTCAGAATGGGTGGCCACTCCGAATTCCCTCACAGCTCCAAGCCCACTATGGTTGGGGATTACCTGCGTGGATGAAAATAAAAAGGGTGAGTTTGGGGAAAACTCAGTGTGTAAATTAACCCAACCATAGCCTATATCAGCTCAAACCACAGAAATAGAATAAGTTGGCCTTAGCCCAGAATAGAATTCAGAATAAAGCCCATAGGCCCATAGCAGAACAGAACAGATATTACATGTTTATGCAGAAACCCAACCATATCCAACCGTATACACCCCCATACCAACCTTACACCGTGTGGGGAGACAACTCGACCCACCCAATCGCTACACACCACAGAATTTGCAGCATGGCTGCCAGAACAGATAATGTGACAGAGTCACCAGATACAGATAATCGTGGCAGAGCCACCAGAACAAATATATGTGGCAGAGCCACCAGATCGGATATTTGTGGTAGAGCCACTAGGTCAGATATTTGTGGCATAGCCACCAGAACGCTTCCTCCATAATATAACCCATGTCCCCATGCAACAGATATTTGATCATGGCATACATCATACAGAATCAGATCGTCATGCTTTTCAGTCAAAATTAACCCTAGGGGTATAACGGTAATTTTGCACCTAGGGGTATAACAGTAATTTTCCATACATAGGGGTATTATAGTAATTTAGCTACTTTTAGGGTTTTCATGCATATCCTAACTATTTACGTACTATCAGTACACTTACCGCACATACTTACTGAATTGGGCCCGTTGGCCCATGAACCCGATCTTTGGCCCATTAAGCCCAAATTATCAAAATGTACGAAATCGCGCGTACTGCAGTTTATTACTTTAGATTACCAAATATACAAACCCAACTATCTTACGAGCATTCGCACACTCGCAAATTCCCAAAATACCGACTTTTCGGCTTTTCGGCTTTTGCCAATCTAGTCTATGAGAGGGTGTCAGTTACACACCTGTTTGCGACGATATGCTGACGAGATCCACACACGAACCGCCTACAATTGGATTACTAACACATTAATCTAACTATTCAAATACAAACTACGTATTAACCCCTTACAATATTCGGCCAACCACACCTACAGATCATAGTAAGCTTATAAGAAATCAATAAGCAACTCATTAACAAATTTTTGTCAATGTTTACCACATAATCATAATTTCACTGCAAGCTGTCTTCCTGAGCAACAGTCACTAAATTATTTATAACTGGAGCTACGAAACTCCAAATCAAGTTCCGTTACTTTTCCCTGAAAATAGACTCATATATCTTCTATCCATAAAATTTTCAGAATTTTTGGTTTAGCCAATCAATACCAGAATTTTCTCAAATTTTCCCATGTTTCTCTGTTTGACTAATCTGACCACCCTTCATTACGAATCAAATTTCTCATTGTACAGAATCCAAAATATGTTCTTGTTTATTTCATTAGAAACTAGACTTAATAAGATTTAATTACATAATTTATTTAGCTTCTAATTCTTCTTCCACAATTTATGGTGATTTTCCAAAGTCACGTTACTGCTGCTGTCCCAAGCAGATTTATTACCAAATCACTCTTTCACACATACCTTGCATGCATGTTATTTAAACATGTATATCACCAATCAATCATCACATATCTATTATTTTACTTAAGTATAATTTCCATTTCATCATTTTAAAACACAACATGTTAGCTGATTTTTCCCTTTAACATCTAAGGCACATGCATGCTCATTTGTTTGGCTCAACTTCACCTATCTTCCATTTTTCATCAAAAGAACATGAATCAACAACCATTTCCTTCATTTTAATTCATGACTAAATGCTCACAACACAACTAAAAATCAAAATATACTTCAAGAGTTAAGGTAGAATCAAGAAGAACTCATGAACCTCAAAATAGAATCAAGGTACCAAGAACTTACCTTCAATTTTCCTCCTCCTAATGACCGAATACTCAAGAGCTTTCTCCTCTCCTTTCTCTTCTCTAACTTTCAGCTATGATGAACAAAGATGGACAAAACTTTGTTCTTTTCACCCCTTTTCTTTTAATAAAACTTCATATTTCATCCATTTAATTCTTTAATACAAAAGACATAAAATTCTTATCATGAAACATTTACCTAACCCATTATCATGAAACATTTACCTAACCCATTATCATGGAACATTTACCTAACCTATTATCATGGAACATTTACCTAACCTATTATCAATTTGTATCAATTTGTACCATAAATTATGGATATCAAGTGTACATTTTGTCTACAACAACATGATGGCTGGCCACTTCATGTAAAATGGGAGGTTTGTCATGCAAATCCTCCTATTTTGCACTCCTATTTATTTGGCCACTTCAATTTAGCCTATAGCATTTTCAAACATTTTCACATAGGTCCTATTTCATAATTTCACCCCCTTTTTCTTATGGAACAAAAATTAACTAAAATTGTCGGGTTCTATCTTAAGTTTGGGCTTTCTAGAGGCCCACCAACATAATTAAACCTATGCCAACATTCACAGAATTTCCGAAAATTGGGGTGTTACAATCAACACCAAATTTTGTTGATGAAAATACATAATTATCCTTTTTGCCACTAAAGGTTCAATTGGGTGTTTTTTTTTTGCTAATGGCTCAATTGATTTTTAACTAAGAGGTTTTTTTAGACCTTTTTAGACCTAATTATGATTGTATTTGTAATTATATTTGTAACTTAAAAATAAAACCTTAAGGTAACTTTTGGTATGTTAGAAAGTGATCATATTATTGATAATTTAATTAAGTGGAAAGTGATTCTAATGTTTGATGTGCTAAATTTTATTTAATTTTCTTGAAATCTAACTTTTTCTTGAGAAATAATTTTCCATAAATATGATAATATGATTTTCATGATAAAATGTGAGAAAAAGATTTTCTTGTGTGAACAAAAAGTTGAAAATATTTAGAGAAAATTAAACCTATTTTATTTTGCTTAAGGTATCAGCCCATTAAATGTTAAATAAAAAAATGTATGCTTATTGCTGGTTTTTCTAATGCTTCCATTAATTTTTTGAAAGTAAGCTTTTTTTGAGTTAATTGTTTTTGAGTTAATTGCATCAATTATTACTTTTAAATTGGTCTCTAAATTTTAAAACGTTGTAATTGCATCCTTCAATTGTTAATGTTATATCAATGAAGTCTTTTGATAACTAAAATTGTTAAATGTAAAATAAAAAAAAAGTTAAAGAAAATAATAATTATTGTATAACTTTTAAAGGTAAAAAATTTAAAATAGAGTAAAACTAAAAAAATGAATGAATGAAGAAAAAAGCTTTTGTAAAAGCTTCAAACACCTCAAAGTTAAGATTATTAAAACAATTATTTTTTCTTAAAATTTAAATTTAAATTATGTTGTATAATGTTTGACATGTTGTTTAACAATTAAATTAATGATTTTAAAAATAGAAGGACCTAATTAATATGAGCACAATAATTTAGAATATAATTAAAATGATTTAAAGTTTAGAAACTAGTTTAAAATAAGCCAACTAAGTTTGATTGAAATCTTCAGTTATATAATAAGTAGTTGTACTGAAAGATTATTATTATTATTATTATTTTATAAGGTAACTTTGAAAGTTCTTTAAACATCATTAGCTCATTAATAGACAATTTTATATAAGTCTGGTTACTGGCCAACTTTTTTTAACTAAAAAAAGGATGCATTATTCTTTTTAAAATATTTATATCTCCATGCAAGATTATATTTTAAAATTAATTTTGTCATGAATAAAAATGATACTTTTAAAATTATTAATTAAAATATTATTATTCAATATTTAATTCAAATACTTATTAACAATAAAATTTATTGTAAAATATTAAATACGTGAATATTATTTTATATAATAAAAATAATTCTATACATTATAATTATATTTTCATAAAAGTGTTTAATGAATTAAATGTGAAAATATATTTTTTTTAGAATTTTAATTAATATTTTCTTTTGAAAAAGTCAATACTTTGTGTTATAAAATAAATTCGTAAAATTTACATGGATTAAAATGAGACATGTCCATGGGTCGGGTCGAAAGTCTCCATGAAAAGTGAGAGGGTTTGGATAAAAATATAGATTTGGACAAAAAATAAAGCTCATTTACGATATGGGCCGAGCCTCAAGTAAGGCTTTTTTATCTGATCCTGGCCCAACTCAACCCGAATTTGTAAAAAAAAAAAGCTATTTTTTTTACTATTTTCTTGCTTTTTTATTGTTTTACTGTTATTTTCTTGTTGTTTTCTCACTATTTTACTATCATTTCACTATTATTTTACTACTATTTTATTATTATTGTTTGAATATTGTATAACTTTTGTTTTATTATTAATTTTGTTACTATTTTAGAGACATTTGTTAAGTTACACCTAATTTAATGTTATCTTAGAGACATTTATTTTAATATTAGGTTATAGCACATTTATGAAGCTAATTTAATTTTGTTCAAAATATTAAAAATATTAAAATAAATGTCTTTAAGATAACATTAAATTAGGTGTAACTTAACAAATGTATCTAAAATAATATAAAAAAATTAATATAGGGAAACTGCACTGAATTTGAACAAAATTTTAAGCGTAAGTGAGCAGCCCCAAATTCCTTTTTTAACTTTCCCGAAATATGATACATTTATCTAAGAAGAAATGTATTTTTTATTGGGTCATGGAGCCTGATCCGACCCACCAATCGAAACCGTTAGTCCGGATCTAACCACCCAACGGAACCCGCCCGTTTCATAGATTAGTTGGAATCCTATAACGTTGAAAACCGCATCTCAATTTCGAAGAGCAGAAAAAGAAAACTCCAAAGAAAATAATCGAAAGATGGTAGATTTTTACAATTCATTTCTTTCTTTTTTTCCTGCTTAATTTAATTTAACAGTTAAGATTTCAATTTTTTTTTTGTTCAGGTTTGTATAGCTTGCCTGTTGCCGCTCTTCCTCGTCCCGATCGTCAACATTTTGCCTCTTCTTTTCGATTTCATCATGGTAAAATTTTTTAATTTTTAATCCCCTTTGTTGCCTATTTGATTAATTATCCTCTTTTCTTGGTTCAGGGTAAAATTTACAGGCTTCTTGGATGGGAATACCGTAAACCGGAGAGAGCACCGCCGGCGTGTCCGTATAAACCGGCTGCCAAACTGGAAAACAATAGTAAAGTGAGTGAATGTTAATTGCCTGCTTTAATTAAGTTTATTTAATTATTAATCCAAAGTGTTCCTTTAAAGTTAATTTTGCTTTATTATTTATGCTGAATTATCATAACTAATGGGGGAGACACTTGTCTTGGAGATACTTAGAATTTGTTAGGTTTTCGTTTGTGCAATTTGAAGATGCCAATCATTATGTGTAAAATATATTTGGTAAAATGCTAAAATCTTCAAGTTTTGAGGCTCTTAGCAAATGAAAACAGAGCAATGGAGGTCAAATTGTGTGCGTAAGATTAACCCCTCTTGTTGAAATTGCCTGGAAGAATTTCCAATAGGGAAACCAATCGATCAAAAAGTTCCGTGCCTAATCTGGCCTTGATTGAAGGGCTATCCTTTGGTGTTATAGCTTTTATTTTGAGCAAGGCCTAAATGGTAGCCATCCATCAATCAGTTTTGGCAATTCTGTTTGCTATTGGAATGAGGATTGAGCCTTTGTGCTCTGGCCTATCACATTTTCTTGTTCAGAAGTTTAAACTGGTTTGCTTGCTAGCCTTTAGCCTTATGGTTTTAGGAGTGTTGAGGGATGGGTGTCACAGATATAGGGATAAAACGAAGGAGAAAGGAAAACGAGCAAAGAAGGAAAATTTGCACCCCACTCTGGTTAGGACAGAGTTGAAAGTAGATGACTAGATGCGAATGCAGATGAAAAAGTGGAAAGAAAGTAAATTTTGAGCGTGCTTGGTAGTGAAGAAAAGTGAGAGGAAAGAAAATAGGAGAGACGATTATTTTCCATCCTAATGCATAAAAACAAATCATTCCAAATTGGAATCATAAGAGGAGACAAAATGAGAGTGAGATGTATGTTAATTCAAAATTATGCATTTTTCAAACGGTCCATTTTATTTCCTGTCATTTTTCAACTCTACCAAGCAATGAATTGAAAGAAAATTACTTTTTTCTTTCAATTTTTCCATCTTTCCTACCAAGTCTTAGTTTTAGTTCAAGGGAAGAGAAGAGATAAGTTCAGTGAAAATTTTGTTAATGAACTGGTGATTCTTCATGATTGTAGAAACTGTTTGGGTTTTATTGTATGGTGATGCTATTTTGTCTCCACAAGCAACTATCAACGAATGCAAACTATATTAATGGATTTATAGCAGTACTTGGGAGCTTGTTTACAGTTATGAGCACTGTAGTTTTTGTTCTTCTTTGGCCATCTTAGTTCCCAAATTTGTACTACTATTATAATCTGAAATTCACTGGTAGGTAGCTAGAATGCATGATTCCATAAACAAATTAAACTTGAAACTTTGCTGGTCCCAATTGCAGGGGAAATATTCTGTCTTCTTTCATTTTATTTCTTCAATGAAAACCAAAGGAGTGGGTAACATTAGATTCACTCCATGTTATTTGTGTTTTGTGTGAGGGAGACGTTGATACCAGCATGAGACGAATTTTTAGTTTCATAGAGTTGGTTTTGTGTCACTCTTGCATGTTATATGCTTGTTTGTAGCATTCTAATCAGGCTTGTTTTCTTTGCAAGCTTATCGTATGCACCACTCATCCAGCAACCGCCAATACTAAAAATTGTTTATGTTTTATAAGCTGTTGGTAAAAAAACTCAAAATACTAATAATTGTTTATGTTACCGTGATTGCTGCTGCTTGTGTCTTACTGCTTTCCTGGCTTTGGACTCACCCAAGTTTCTGCACACTCCATTCTTTTTCTGTGCTGATTTGCTAAAGTTTATGGTTGGTTTTACAGGTGACCCCAGAAACAGAACCAGGTGCACCAGAGTCTAGTTCGAAACCCGTCGGTATGACCAATGGCAAGCAGGATTGATACTGAAAGCTTTTCCATGGTACTAAAATCAGACATAAACCCTTTTGAAGATGTACTTCTTAAGGTTGTTAATTGGTAGGGGGGAAAGATCACTCTATATGTTTTTATTATACAATATGAACACAGTTAAGCATTAAAGCTGAAAATTTGACGTGGTTCAGATAATAATATTTCCATTAATTGGAAGCCCTGAAACCTGAAAAGGAAAGAAACTCTTTCCTCTCTAATCCTCTCCAAAAGGTCTGTTAGGCGCAGAGTCGATTAAGTTCAGCTCTGTTGGTTTATGCATTCTTTAAATTGAAATTTTAAAAATTTTACTATATAGAAGAATGTAAAAAGGCTGAGGAGTTAAGTTTAGGGAAGTCAAGTTCGTTCAAATACAGAAAACTTGAGCTTAACTTAAAATTTGATGCACAAGCTCGATTGGATATATTTGTTTTTAAGCTTAAGTTTATCTAGAGAGCTATTACTTGATTAAATCTGTTTATTAATTTTTGTACTTAAGCTTGATTAATTTCGTACATATTCAAGCTTGAGACTTATGAGTTAAATAATATATAGTAAGGTAATGTAATTTAATAATATAAAAATATTTAAAACATATATAAAGAAGAAAAGCTTAATTAAGACTTATAAAACATTTTAAATCGAATGTTATTAGATTCAAATTTAACTTAATAGTTCGAAGTAATCGAGTTAACGCTTATTTGAATAATTATTGATAAATTTTATTATCACCAGACCCATTAGCCCAAAAGGTTAATTTCAGAACCCAAGGCTATTGAAAGCCAAGATTTTCCACAGGTTGACAATGATTTCATAAAATAATATTAAAGAACAGGAAAAAAAAGGGTAAGATGAACACTAAACATAAGGCAAGTGTCACCGGCCTTGATTATAAAATTGTCGGCAGCTTAAACTTAGTAATGTTCAATTAACAATTTAAAAAGAGCAGTGGGCATTGTTTGGACTCATTCGATGTTTGCCTTCCCAAAGTTGAAACAAATTTTGGACTCTCATGTCCTCCTTTTTAACCTCTCCCTCTCATTTTACCCTGCGAATCTACACCACCGATTCTGTGGTGACCCACTTTCCTTCTACCAAAATATAATTACTTCCTAGCTTTTGGGTCACCATTTGTTGTTGGAAACCACATCAAATTAATTTTTTAAAATTTTAATTTAACTGGATTTTAAATTTAATCAGGAAATTATTTTTTTCAAAAAAAAAATCAGCAATCGTGTAGTGTAATCTGAATGTGGACCATAAACCTAACTTTATATTTGTTTAAAAAGGAACTTGGGTACCCTAACATGTGATCAACTGAATAAAATAAATTGAAGGGAAAAAAGGTTGTAAATGATGAATTGATTAGATTAAATATGGGTTTTCATTTTCCTTACCCCCCAATGTGGGGAATAATTAAAAAGAAAAAAGAAAAGCAAATCACTGTTGAAAGAGAGTGTAGTAATTTTGAAGTGGCCACCTAATTAGAAGCATGTGACATGATTTTTTTGGCAAAAGCATGTGGGTAGGTAGAGCTAACTTAGGGAGACAACATAACCCAACCTGTAAGAAGGAAATATAAAATTCAAAAACAGTAAATCTAGTCAAACAAAATACCTTATAATCCCTAATAATGCTTTACTTGGTTGCTAAGGGAAGGTCTGAATTATTTGTATATACTTCTTGGATGGAATAATTTCAATGAATGCTTCTGGTCAATGTTTGACTTAATTACTTTGAAGAAAGAAAGATGAATTATATGTATGCCTCATGTTTCTCAAATTTCATGCACATAACTTACTTTTTCATTTCAAATTCAGAAATGGCATGGGCTACCCACTATTTTAGAATATTTTTTTTATAATAATCAAGACTTAAAAAAGATAATTTAATTTATTTCTCAATTTATTTTTTCATTTATTTTAGTTCTTAAATTTGTATTGTTTATCGAATCATTTTAGAATAGATAAAAAAAATACAAATAGATTATTACATTAACCCAAAATATTTATTAATTTATATACAAATTCCTTTTTATTAAAAAGATTATTTAAAAAAAAAGGTTAATTCACATTAACCCCAAAAAAGAAAAGAATCTTAATGCATCTTCTCCCAAGTTGACTGGGAATCCAATCCTTCTCCAACCACTAGAATTCACAAATTCCACAAATTCCATTACGTTTAAACTTTGAGTACTCAAAAACGCTTTTCCATGTTTAATAATATTTTGGAGTCTTAAGAGTAGGTATCAATGCACAATACCATTCATTTGCAAACATTTTCAATGTCACTAACGAAACTAATACCACTTCATAAATGGCTTATTTATTTATTTATTTTAAATCACTTGTTTTCTTTCCTTTATGACTTATTGATACGAGTGATGTCTAGGTAAAACTTTTTCAATAGTAATAATTTTAAAATTTGAATTTAGTTTAAATATCTAGATAAGAAAGTCACTTTTCTTTCAACTACCTATTTTATATATCCGAGTAAAAGTATCTGGAAGGCTTTTATACTAAAAGTTGGATTGCATTTTATCTTTTTTAGTAAAAAAGGGCAAACTAATCTTTGTATATTAGATTAAAGAGTAAATTGATCCTTTTTGTTAAAAATTTCATTCACTTGTACTATTAAAAACTAACATGGTTGATAGAATAACCAGACATTGACACTTGATATGCCGCATGCACCTCATATTGATGTATAAGGATCAGTTTTTAACAATAGAAAGTGATGGAATTTTTAATAGAAAGACCAATTTGCTCTTTGATCTAATGTACAATGACTAATTTGGTCATTTTTTTAGTTGAGGGTGAAAAACGTAATCAGATTCCTAGTACAAAGACCTCTATGGTCATGGTATTTTTACATATATACCTGTTATGTTTGAGAGGGAATTGTTAAACATTCAATTTTTTTTCATAAATAAATATGTATGCATGTGAAATAACTTTCAATTTTAAGTTATTCTAATTGAGTTGATGCCTAGTTAACTTAATCCATAAGTTTTATATAAATATAAAGCATACATTATTTTACTATACTAATTTTCTTTTTTCTTTTTTAAATTTAGGTCTTGCTTTATTTATTGATGTGAGCTCATAATCGATTTAGAATTACAAGTCACCCGATTGTCTGACCGTTTCTAAATAGGTACTTGTACAAAAGAAATAAGATAGAAATCCTTGAATCAACAACTTGTACGAGAAAAGAACAAACGCTATTGAACATGACCCGTTTTCTACAGGACAAACAATTGGAAGCAAGAATTAACTTCGAACAAATCGCGACTAGTTGTTTATGAAAGAAACAAGAACCAAACGTATAAAAAAGAAAGAGGAACGCCACAAAGCAATAAGCCTTGATAAGTTCAGTTTGTATGTTCTTAAGAACTCAAGAAAAAAAATCTCACAAAATGTATTAATTCATCATAGCCTTTTCTTACATAAGTAACTTAGACCGAAAATTATTTTTGTGATTATAACTCATAGTGGGCAACTAAAGAGTCATGCCTTTTCACTTGATTCAACTGTAGATGAAAAGTCATGTCTTTTCATTTTGATGAAGGCTTAATGCTTCTTAATTGTGTTATTTTGTAGTCCCTTCATCTCCCTTAAAACCGAATGCCTTAATGCTTATGTATTCATCTCTTTTACTGGCGCCATGATTGAGCTTTAAGTGCACTAAAATCGACCAGAAGTTGAAAAGCCACTCTTGATCCATTTGAACAGCCACCATAATAAACTTTGAGTGTTTGAAATCGAAATAGACTTGAAGAGTCTTTGTTGATCCATATGAACAACTACTTACAAGACAAATAAATAGTTATTAAGCATTGGCAACTTATCATATTCTTATTCAATTTAAAACACCTTATTTATAATGAAAATTAACATACTATTACTTATGCATAAAAAGTAACAGCCAAAATAAAGGACACACTTCACACACTAATGAAACTAACTCATGCTTAAACTAAATGAACAAATAAGATGCTTAAATGCAAGGCTTAATGAAGATGCAAACTAAATAAACAAATGAGTTACATAACGCATGACATAATTAAAATACAAACTTTATTAACATGTGAGATGTTTTAATGCATGACTTAATTAAATACAGAATACATAATGCAAGTCACAATTTAAAAATGCAGATAAATACTCAAGAAATTAATTAATAACTAGTTTTCAAGATGCATTTAACACACAATTAACAACTAACTTAACTAAAAGTTTGTAACACCCCTAACCCGTATCCGTCGCCAGAATAAGGTTATGGAGCATTATCGGACTTATTTTATAAATAATCATACATTTCAAATACATTTCTCAATTCCAAATATAAATCATTCAAAATCAATCACATTGCCCCTAATATGAGCCTATAAGGCCCAAATCATGCATTAGAAGTGGTTCGGGACTAAACTGATAACTCAAAATTTTTTTGGAAAACTTATAAAATTTTTCAAAATATAGGGGATACACGCCTGTGTGGCCCAGATGTGTGTCTCACACGACCAAAGACACACCCGTGTCATAGGCCATGTGGACATTCGAAATGGGATCATAGGGCTGTGTCCTAACCCGTGTGACTAACCCGTGTGCCCTTCGAAATGGCCTCACACGCCTGTATACCATGTCGTGTGGTAGGCTGTGCCAAAACTGTAGGGTATACCGACTTATGCCACATGGCCAAGTCACACGCCGTGTGCTAGGCCATGTGGAGCATACTGACTTGGTTTCTAATTAAACACCAGAAGACACACGGCCGTGTCACCTGATCGTGTGTCACACACGGCTGAGACACACGCCCGTGTCTCTGCTCGTGTGGACAAAAATAGGCAATTTTCCAAGCCATCTTTCTCACCCAAATTTGCATTCACCTACACAAATCAAATGGCATATAACATGGCATAAATATGCATTCAAACCAATCTCGACCAAGCCTAATTCATGCCAATTCCATACCAACAATCCACAAGACACTCAAATATCACAATAACCCATTCAATTCATACCAATTTCACATTCTCAAATCACCTAAATGGTCATTTTCAATTATGCATTATTTTGCCTAAAACCACAAGCATTACATAGCCATTGTCAACCACATAACAAAAGGCCATTTGAAAATATATATACATCACAAAATATACCAAAATAATCCAAATCATATGGCTATACACATAACCAAACATTCATCATTTACAAGCCAAATCAAATGGCTAAATCCATTACTATCATATAGACCAAAATAACCACAATTCCTATACATGCCATATCACCGAATACATCACCTCAAAAGTACCAAAGTTGTAGCGACGTAAAAATTTTAGCTTAGCTTGGTCGCTAATTGTGGCGATTTATTGAAAAAAGTTTGAAATTTGACGTTTGATTTTTGAAATAAACAGGGAGTCGCCATCGATCCTTTTTCCTAGGTGTGATCGAACACCTATTAGATCTCTTATTAAAACAAATAAAAGGCTAAGTTTAGGTCTACGTTGAAATCCAGAGAAAATTTAGGGTTCGGGAGTCGATTACGTACGAGGAAGGTATTAGCACCCTCGCGACGCCCAAAATTGGTATCTTATTAAACACATGTTGTCTTGATTTTCAAAAATACGAATTCAATTTGACATTTAAGTGTGATCCGATTGAAGGAAATGAGAAGTTGCAAGTTTTTTTGTTTTTTAGAAGGACGTCCCGTTTTTAACACGAGCCGATTAATTTCACCCAACATAGCGATGAAATCAATGACTTAATGTTAAAATCGGTACATTGCCTTATTCTTAAAATTAAAATGTAAAAAGTTTTTAAAATGATAGTAAAAAAAAATCCAAGAATATTATTGTCAAAAAATGCGAATAATGATGTGAATAATAAAATATATAAAATATAAAATATCAAAATATCAAAATATTAGAATAATAATAATTAATATTGACAAATAAAAAAAATAAAATAGAAATAAAAAAATGTACATAATATATATATATTAGAAATAATAATGATGTTTAAAAATCAATACTATTAATAATACTACATCAATATGTACATATATAAAAAAAATACGTAATAATATTAAAAATATGTACATAATATAGTGTTAAAAATACATACATAATATAATTAAGATATATACATAAGATAACACGTAAAAAAAATATATATATAAATAATATAATATTAAAGATATATACATAAAATAGTATAAAATATATATATATACGTAATATAAAATTTAAAATATACCTAATATATTAAAAGAATATATATAATATAATATTAAGAAATATAATAATAACAAAAAAAGAGAGGGAGAGGGTGGGTGATTTTCGGCCACAAGGTCGGCCATCGTCCGGTCGCCGGACTGCCGCCGGCGCCACCGTACACGGCAGCCGGACCTCAAAAAAACTTTTTCGGTAAAAATGGGTAAGCTTCCTCCTTTTATTTTTTACTTTCGTATAAAAGAAACAAAATAAGATTGAAAGGAAAGCAATAAGTAAACAAAGAACTTAAAATGAGAATAGACAAAGAAACCTCTTTTGCTTTGATTTTTGATTAATCTCCAAAAAAACTAGCTTCTCCAAAAACTAGCCTTCACAATAACTCTTCTCCTTGATTACTTTAAAAAGAAACCTCTCCAAAAATCCTTTACAATAAATTTCTCTCCCAAAAACTCTCCAAAAAAATCTCCCCCCAGTATACAAAATATGAGAAGGCTTATATAGCCATTTACAAAATATTTTTTTATTGTTTATGTCTTCATTTGTAGGTACAAGTGGTGGTGGAGAAGGTGTGGCTAGTGGAGTTGGTGGTGGAAAAAGAGTGGCTAGTGGAGTTGGTGGTGGAAAAGGTGTGGCTAGTGGAGTTGGTGGTGGAAAAAGAGTGGCTAGTGGAGTTGGTGGTGGAAAAGGTGTGGCTAGTGGAGTTGGTGGTGGAAAAGGAGTGGCTAGTTGAGAAAAGTTTAAGTTGTGGGCTAGGTTTTTTTTATTTTGATTTGGGCTTAGGGTTTGGGCCATTGGGGTTTTGATGTAAATTGGGCTTTGGATAGTTAAGATTTTGGGTTTTGGGTTTAATTTTAGTGGGTTAGGTAAGGCTAAATTGGGTTTTGATGTAAATGGGCTAAAATTGGCCTACAACAGCTGCCCCTCTTTGCTTATTATCGTGAACAAGAATAGAGCAAAGATATAAAGAAAGGCCAATTTTGCCCGGTCTTGCTAAGTATGGACTTCTTTGGTGCTCTTCTCATCCAGGTAGTCTCTTTCCAGTCCATCGCATCTTGTAGCTTTGGTTCAATCCACTGCAAATTCGGAGATATGCCTTGTAGCTTCAATCTGTTCCAATGTAATTCAATATGCTCTTCTATCGCTTCAGTGAGATAAGGTTTTGGGTCTTCTCTTCTGCCACTTTAGAAAGGCAAGATCTGATATCCTCTATTAACTCCACTGCAACTTCAGGGAGACAAAATATGGTGTCTTCAATCAGCTCTAATATTGATTCTTTACTCGGCATGTGATCCTGAGCTCAACTCATTTCTCGCAATATGAATTGACTCTGTAAAACTAGACATTAAAAACAGAAATTGAAAATAGCTCAGCACGTGAGCCAAGGCTCAACTCACCTCTCGCAAAAGTAGATTTTGAAAATACCTCGACATGTGAACCCAAGGCTCAACTCACATCTCGCAATATGAGTTGATTTTTGAAAAACAGAAATTTAAAAATACCTCAGCGTGTCCTGAGGCTCAACTCACCTCTCGCAATATGAGTTGATTTTTTTTTTAACAACAGAAATTGAAATTACCTCAGCGTGTCCTGAGGCTCAACTCACCTCTAGCAATATGAGTTCATTTTTTTTTACGAACAGAAATTGAAGAACAGAAATTGAAAAGACCTCAGCATGTGAGCCGAGGCTCAACTCACCTCTCGCAATATGGGTTAATTTTTGACAAACAGAAATTGAAATTACCTCAGCGTGTCCCGAGGCTCAACTCACCTCTCGCAATATGAGTCGATTTTTGAAAAACAGAAATTGAAAACCAGAAATTGAAAATACCTCAGCGTGTGAGCCAAGGCTCAACTCACCTCTTGCAATATGAGCTAATTTTTGATGAACATAAATTAAAACCACCTCAGCGTGTCCTGAGGCTCAACTCACCTCTCGCAATATGAGTTGATTTTTGACAAACAAAAATTGAAATTACCTCAGCGTCTTGAGGCTCAACTCACTTCTCGCAATATGAGTTGATTTTTTTGAAACATAAATTAAAAAAACGAAAATTGAAAATACCTCAGCGTGTCCTGAGGCTCAACTCACCTCTCGCAATATGAGTTGAAATTAAAGCACAAAAATTGAAAATACCTCAGCGTGCCCCGAGGCTCAACTCACCTCTTGCAATATGAGCTGATTTTGAAAAAGTAGAAATTAAAAGGTTCAACCCACCTCTCGCAATATGAGTTGATTCTTGACAAACAGAAATTGAAATTACCTCATCGTGTCCTGAGGCTCAACTCACCTCTCGCAATATGAATTGAAAAAAATACCACAGTGTGTAATCTGAAGCTCAACTCACCTCTCGCAATATGAGTTGATTTTTTTTTAAAAACAGAAATTGAAAATACCTCAGCATGTGAACCGAGGCTCAACTCACCTCTCGCAATATAAGTTGATTTTTTTTTTGAAAACAGAAATTGAAAATACCTCAACGTGTCTTAAGGCTCAACTCATTTCTCGCAATATAAGTTGAATTTTGAAAACAGAAATTGAAATTACCTCAGCGTGTCCTGAGGCTCAACTCATTTCTCGCAATATGAGTTGATTTTTTTTTAACAACAGAAATTGAAATTACCTCAGCGTGTCCTGAGGCTCAACTCACCTCTAGCAATATGAGTTAATTTTGAAAAACAAAAATTAAAAGGCTTAACTCACCTCTCGCAATATGAGTCAATTTAAAACATAAACTAAAAATACCTCGGCGTGCCCCGAGGCTCAACTCACTTCTCGCAATATGAGTTGATTTTGAAAAAAAAATTAAAAATACCTCAACGTGTCTTGAGGCTCAACTCATCTCTCGTAATATGAGTTGATTTTCCTTGGAAAGCATGAAATTAAACATCAAAATACCAAAACCAGTCCTTTGGTAGAACTCGGGTATCTTTTCCTTTGATTCAGTGCGACTCTCATTCAAGATTTCTTGCTTTACTTGATTACCTGTATATGCCATGCATGATGTCATCATGATATGCACATGTTTGTCTTAAATGCCTTTATGCCTACATGATTATGCAGTGCTCCTTAAGCATATTGGTCGTATGTCATTTTCGCCATGATTGTTAAGGATCTGCGTTCATTGCTTTGATTCTCGACTTTCTCTTCAGGCCTCATACCTGTCTTCGAGCTTTACGAGTAATCGACGTTTCTCAGATATCACTCTTTTGCCCTTGGTTAAACTTTGTTCTTGCTTTGAAGATCTTGCACTTATCGAATTCTTATCCGGGTAATGCTTGACATTTCTTTTGTTTAGAGTATGTCATTTCACTATTTATCATTAAATAAACACATAATGAGATGCATGAAAATGGTCAGGTAGGGATAAAAAGGATATCTCATATTCCTTTATTTCAAATGTGGCAAACAAAGAAAGTTAACCAATGAGAGTAAAAATGTCAAAAAGAAAGAAAAGGTCGTATTCAACGGATACAAATGCTCTAGATATTCAACACATGAACTCTTCTACGTTCTTCAATCAATAATCTTTTCGAGCATGGCTTCTTGCGTAGAAAATTTCGAGCTTTCAGAAGTGCTTCAAATACTGTAGTCTCACTACTTGACCTATCGTTCGACCGCCAGGTTTGTTTCATTAGGACGCCCTCTCGGGTTTTCATCCTAATCTTTTTGTACTAATCAAGACGCCCTTTTCGGGTTTTCGCCCTGATCCCTTTTTTTTTAAGATGCCATTTTCGAGTTTTCATCTTAAGCATAATATTTCTTCACCGCATCTGAATTCACCGGATTCGGTAACTCCTTCCCATCCATCTCGGTAAGGATTAAAGCTCCTCCTGAGAATGCCTTTTTTACAACGTATGGTCCTTCCTAATTTGGTGCCCATTTTCCTCGCAGGTCTTTTTGTATTGGGAGAAACTTTCTCAGAACGAGTTCTCCTTCATGGAACTCTCTTGGTCGTACCTTCTTGTCATGGGCTGCGATCATTCTCTTTTGGTACATTTGCCCATGACAAATTGCCCTTAGACGTTTTTCTTCAATGAGGTTCAACTGATCATATCGAGCTCGAACCCATTCTGCTTCTTCTAACTTTGATTCCATCAATACTCGTAGAGAGGGGATCTCAACCTCGATAGGTAGCACAACTTCCATTCCATAGACTAGAGAGAAAGGAGTTGCTCCCGTAGATGTTCGCACATATGTGCGATATGCAAACAAAGCAAATGGAAGTTTCTCGTGCCAATCTTTATATGTCTCAGTTATTTTCCCAATGATCCTCTTAATATTCTTGTTAGTTGCTTCAACAGCCCCGTTCATCTTTGGGCGATAGGGCGAGGAATTATGATGCTTTATTTGGAACTGCTCGCACACTTCTTTCATCATCTTATTGTTCAGATTCGTGGCATTATCTGAGATGATTCTTTCAGGCAAACCATATCGGCAAATGATTTCCTTTTTCAAAAACTTGCACACTGCAGTCTTCGTCACATTGGCAAACGAAGCGGCTTCAATCCATTTTGTGAAGTAATCGATAACCACAAAAATGAATCGATGTCCATTTGAAGCTTTTGGAGAAATTGGCCCTATGACATCCATGCCCCACATAGAAAAAGGCCACGGAGAAGTCATGACATGAAGGGGTGAAGGGGCTACATGAATTTTATCGCTGTAGATTTGACATTTGTGGCATTTTCTGGCAAAATTGATGCAGTCACTTTCCATTGTCAGCCAATAATAACCGAGTCTCATGATCTTTCTGGCCATATTGAAACCATTGGCATGCATTCCGCAAATTCCCTCATGGACCTCTTCAAGTATTTTTCTGGCTTCAACATCATCCACACATCTCAAAAGCATCTGATCCTTTCCTCTTTTATACAGGATATCCCCATCAAGAACAAATCCCGCTGCCATTCTTCTAATTGTTCTTTTATCGTTCTCATTCGCTTGTCCGGGATACCTTTGATTCTTGGTATATTCTAAGATATCATGGAACCAAGGTCGTCCGTCTACTTCTTTCTCAATGCTACAACAGTGTGCAGGGACCTCGTATATGCTCATTTTGAGGGGCATTATTTCTGCTTCTCTACTTGCTTTGAACATTGAAGCCAAAGTGGCTAGGGCATCAGCCAGTTGGTTCTCTTCTCGTGGGAAGTAATGAAAAGTTATTTCTTTGAATTCCTTGATCAATCCAGCCACTAAATCGCTGTACTTAATCAATTTTGAGTCCCTCACTTCCCATTCTCCACGGATTTGGTAAATCACTAGGGCTGAGTCCCCGTACACCTCCAAGATCTCGATGTTTCGTTCGATAGCTGCACGAAGCCCCATGATACAGGCCTCATATTCTGCGATATTATTGGTACAGAAGAAGTTCAGTCTTGCAGTGAACGGATAATGATTCCCGTCTGGTGATACCAGGATTGCTCCAATTCCATGCCCTAAAGCATTTGACGCACCATCAAAGCACATCTTCCATGACTTCTCTTTTGATGACTCGGATTCTATTTCTGTGATGCACATTAAGTCTTCGTCTGGGAAATCGAATCTTAAAGGCTCATATTCCTCTGTCGTTCGAGTTGCTAAGAAGTCAGCTATTGCGCTCCCTTTTATTGACTTCTAACTTACATAGGCAATGTCATATTCCGAAAGGAGGATCTGCCATCGTGCCATTCTTCCTGATAGTGCCGGCGATTCCATCATGTATTTTATTGGGTCCAGCTTTGAAATTAGCCATGTCGTGTGATACAACATATATTGTTTGAGTCTCCGAGCTACCCAAACCAGAGCGCAACAATATTTCTCAATGGACGAATATTTTGCCTCATATTCAGTGAACTTTTTGCTGAGGTAGTAGATCGCCTTTTCTTTTCTCCCTGACTCATCATGTTGCCCCAGTACGTAACCCATTGAGTTTTCAAACACGGTCAGGTACAAAATTAAGGGTTTTCCAAGGGTCGGTGGTACTAGCACAGGAGGATTAGACAGATACCGTTTTATCTTATCGAAGGCCACTTGGCACTCCTCGTTCCATTCTCCCGGGTTATGTTTTCGAAGGAGTCGAAAAATTGGGTCGCATTGGTTGGTAAGTTGAGCAATGAATCGAGCAATGTAATTCAACCTCCCTAAAAATCCCCTGACTTCCTTTTGTGTGCGCGGGGGAGGTAATTCTTGGATGGCTTTTATTTTATCTAGATCAACTTCGATACCTCTTTCACTAACAATGAAGCCTAGCAATTTTCCCGAGGTAGCCCCGAATGTACATTTGGCTGGATTAAGCTTTAGCTGAAACTTTCTCAGCCTTTCGAACAACTTCTTGAGGTTCATCACATGTTCTTCTTCTCCTCGAGATTTAGCAATCATATCATCGACGTAGACCTCTATTTCCTTATGCATCATGTCATGGAATAATGTCACCATAGCCCTCTGATATGTTGCCCCAGCATTCTTTAACCCGAATGGCATCACCTTGTAGCAGAACATTCCCCACATTGTTATGAAGGTAGTTTTCTCCATATCCTCAGGGGCCATCTTGATCTGATTATACCCCGAGAATCCATCCATGAAAGAAAACAATGAATGTTTTGCTGTGTTGTCCACCAACGTGTCAATATGTGGCAAGGGAAAATTATCTTTTGGGCTTACTCGATTCAGGTCACGGTAATCCACGCACATTCGTACTTTTCCATCTTTCTTTGGTACCGGGACTATGTTAGCCACCCATTCTGGATATTTGGAGGCTTGTAGGAAGCCAGCGTCAAATTGCTTCTTGACTTCCTCTTTTATTTTCAACAGCATTTCGGGCCTCATCCGTTTTAATTTTTGCTGGATAGGCTTGCATTCTGGCTTTAATGGGAGCTTATGGACCACTAAATCTTCATCTAGCCCTGGCATGTCCTGGTATGACCACGCGAAAACATATTTGTATTCGCGGAGTAAAGTGATCAAACTATGCCTGGTACTTTCTGAAATAGAAGTCCCAATCTTCACTTCTTGTTTCCTCTCTTCAGTGCCCAAATTTATTGTTTCCACAGATTCTTCATGAGGCAGAACCTGTTTGTTCCACCATTCTTAACAATTCAGGAGACGAGACATAATCTTCAGCATTTTCTTCGGCTTCAAATTCTCCTAAGCAAACAGCCTTCTCAAAATCAATTTCAAGATTCGTAACGGGCTTATTCATGTCGTCAATATCTGAGCACCTGAAAGTTGAATGGAAAAGGAAGCTATCGGGGGACATCCAAGTATTGGAAACAACAAACAAAATGTTATGTCATGGCAATGAGGCAAATGTAAGGATAGGCTATGAAATGAGAAAATGATTATGAAATTAGTGATAATGCGAAAAATCTTGACAAAATGCATCTTCATTGATATTCACTTAAATGATAAAGAGCGAATGCAAGCTCCTACAAAAGAATTCTATTATATCTAAGGACACAATAGAATGTTAATGTTTGAGCATTACTCTGAAGACTTATAAACTACAAGAAGGTCCTCGGCAGTCCAATTGTTCAACATGAAACCAGGGGGACAAAGGCGTATCCTTGAGACATCTTTACTTGTGTCAGCTCCTTTGTCAATGACATTTATACTGATGTTCTGAAAACCCTTTCTGATCATTAACATTGTACCTTGTGCATTGTCCTGCCTCGGGTATATCATTCTCGCAGACGTAAATGTTCTTGACAAAGGAGGGAATTCCATAGGCTCCCATTCTGGTTCTCGGCCTAAGGTTCTCGCGATCCTTCTTTCTTGATCTTTCTTCCACTGTCTTCTTCTTTGACGCATGTCCGGCTGGAACCCCAAACCGTATCGGGCCTTATGATGCACTGGTTTTAGAGCCCTGACTATTCCTTGTAGATATCTCCCTAAACCTTTTCTCACTCGAGCTCCCCTTCCTACAGTCAACTTGACACCCATTCTAGTATTTCTCGACAATTTAGGCACGGGAATTTTGTTTCCCTCAGTGAAGAATGTGGCATTGACGAATTCAAGGGATCGGAAGGAGCATTCCACTACGTCCTTGCTCACTTCAAGGTATGGCGCATCAGCAGAGATAGATGCGACAATGTCTTCTTCTCCCTCGACAGTGACCAAACAGCCATCCATGATAAATTTCACCTTTTGATGGAGGGATGATGGGACCGCTCCAGCAGAATGGATCTAGGATCTTCCCAAAAGGTAGTTATATGAGGATGTAATGTCCATGACTTGGAACTCGACATCATATATGTAGGGACCCACTTCCAGAGGGATCTCAATTTTTTCCATGACTTCACGCCTTGTCCTGTCGAATGCCCTTACCGTAGAATGACAGGGCCTTAAATGGGACAGATCCATCGAAATTCTGGAAAACGTGGCCAAAGGCATAACGTTGAGTGCCGAACCATTATCAATGAGCACGTTCGGTATTATGTAGCCCTTGCAACGGGTTGTGATATGCAATGCTTTCACTGAGCCTCTACCATTGGGCGGTATTTCATCATCACTAAAAGAAATGAAATTATCCGCATTCAAGTTGTTCATCCACCTATCCAATTTTTCAACGGATACATTGTTTGCCACATAAGCTTGATTTAACACTTTCAGCAGAGCGTTTCGGTGTGGTTCTGAATTCAACAGCAGAGATAATACCGAGATTCGCGCTGGCTGCTTACTCAATTGTTCTACCATGTTGTACTCACTGTGCTTGATAAATTTTAAGAATTCCTGTGCTTCCTCCTCGTCCACAGGATTTTTAGCTTCTTGTTCAGGCGCAGTTTCATGTTCATCATCGGTCACATGCATCAGTGCTTTTCCTTTCTGTTTCAAGTCACTGTTCTTCTTTATCTCCTTCGAATAACATCTTCCACTATGAGTGAAATGACCTAATTCCCCGACGCTTCCAGTCATGGCTTTGGGTTTTTCATCTTCAGGTGTGATGATATTAACGTCATATTTCCATGGTACTGCTTTATTGTCCTTGTAAGGGAAAGAAGATGGTACTTCGATTATCATTTTTGGTTTCACCGGCTCTTTCGTTGCATCGTAATAAATTACTAACGGTTGATCAGCGCTATAAGGGGGACCTGATGACTGGCTATCAGAGGCGCATACTTCTCTTTCATTGGTCTCTTCCCTTTTGTTAAGGATCTTAATCTCCTTATTATCCATCCGGTCTTGAAGCAACCTTTTAAATTCCTCACACGACTGAATGTCGTGTCCCACAATTCCATGGAAATTGCAAAAACTTTGACCTTCTTCTCCGAGAATTCTATCGGAGTGACAAAGCAATCCTTTCTTAACCAGTACCTCCCAGATTTTCTATAGAGGCGTCCTTATTTCCGAAACACATCTTCTGACTTTCCATTCGTCCACTTTCCCCACTATGCTCACATCCCTTTCGATATGGTTAGGGAATGGGTTCCTCGTTGCATTACTGGCACTATCAAATCGTAGGATACCTGCATCAATGAGTCCTTGAACTCTTCTCTTAAAGGCTAGGCAGTTTTTCGTGGAATGTCCCTGGTTTCCCGTATGGTATGCACAACTAGCGAATTGTATGTTTTAACCTCAGCGAACGAGTATGGAATATGCAATGAATGAATGAATGCATGAATGTCAAATGACTGTTAGTCATGAAAGAAATGCAAAAAATTGGTGTTAATTTCAAGATAGCCCCTATTTAGGCATTTCCTTAATCAAAAGAGTCTATTACACAACGTTTCGGTCACTCGTGTAATTGACTCCTCTATCAGAAACCCCTTTTTGGCAACCAATCTCTAATCAACCCTTTCCTAACAAGATGTATATGATGCATGATGAAAAATAGAAATACAGACAAATAACATTGGTTAGCAAAACACATATGATCAGAGAAAAATAGTGGAAAATCTAACAAATTAAGCTACTTGGTCCAATGGACTCGATTCCCTTGCATAGAAAGCGAAAGTGCAAAAGGTAAGAGGCGTTCCTCCCGTGCACTTATTTTGGTGACTACTAAACGGACGGAGGTTCAGCATGGCTCTAGTTAGGTGGCTCGTATGGTTCATTATATGCGGTTTTGGTTCTAGATAGGTACTCGAATTGCCCGTACTATCATCTACTAAGATTAACACGGAGCCTCGGTCATAGCCTATCACAGGCTCACGAGTTCAATTCGAGGGGTTACATTTACTTATGCCTATGCGGAGGGACAAGTTAACTCACGAAAGCATAAATCATATGTAACCCGAAAGTATTCACTAGCCTGTACGGAGGGACGAGTTAACTCACGAAGGCGTAGCGTTTACTTTCACTTAAACGGACGGAGCCCGGGTAGAGAGCTCATGTTATGCGAAAATGCAAGTGCACGGTGTGTGGGGAACAACTCATAAACCTTTACGTTTCACTTAAAGAAACTAAACCAAAATTAAAACCATAAAAATTAAAAACTGAAAAACAACCAAATAAGCAAGTTAGAAGAAATATTTACAGCATGATACAAATGCATGAATTTTGAAAACGAGATTTTCGGATCACGACCAAATATTTACTTTGAACAAGGAAATTTGAAAATTTTGACAAAACGTGTTTAATTCCAGACATGACTCTCAAAAAGGCTTTCCCCAGTGGAGTCGCCAGCTGTAGCGACGTAAAAATTTTAGCTTAGCTTGGTCGCTAATTGTGGCGATTTATTGAAAAAAGTTTGAAATTTGACGTTTGATTTTTGAAATAAACAGGGAGTCGCCACCGATCCTTTTTCCTAGGTGTGATCGGACACCTATTAGATCTCTTATTAAAACAAATAAAAGGCTAAGTTTAGGTCTACGTTGAAATCCAGAGAAAATTTAGGGTTCGGGAGTCGATTACACGCGAGGAAGGTATTAGCACCCTCGTGACGCCCAAAATTGGTATCTTATTAAACACATGTTGTCTTGATTTTCAAAATACGAATTCAATTTGACATTTAAGTGTGATCCGATTGAAGGAAATGAGAAGTTGCAAGTTTTTTTGTTTTTTAGAAGGACGTCCCGTTTTTAACACGAGCCGATTAATTTCACCCAACATAGCGATGAAATCAATGACTTAATGTTAAAATCGGTACATTGCCTTATTCTTAAAATTAAAATGTAAAAAGTTTTTAAAATGATAGTAAAAAAAATCCAAGAATATTATTGTCAAAAAATGCGAATAATGATGTGAATAATAAAATATATAAAATATAAAATATCAAAATATCAAAATATTAGAATAATAATAATTAATATTGACAAAAAAAAATAAAATAGAAATAAAAAAATGTACATAATATATATATTAGAAATAATAATGATGTTTAAAAATCAATACTATTAATAATACTACATCAATATGTACATATATAAAAAAATACGTAATAATATTAAAAATATGTACATAATATAGTGTTAAAAATACATACATAATATAATTAAGATATATACATAAGATAACACGTAAAAAATATATATATATAAATAATATAATATTAAAGATATATACATAAAATAGTATAAAATATATATATACGTAATATAAATTTAAAATATACCTAATATATTAAAAGAATATATATAATATAATATTAAGAAATATAATAATAACAAAAAAAGAGAGGGAGAGGGTGGGTGATTTTCGGCCACAAGGCCGGCCATCGTCCAGTCGCCGGACTGCCGCCGGCGCCACTGTACACGGCAGCCGGACCTCAAAAAAACTTTTTCGGTAAAAATGGGTAAGCTTCCTCCTTTTATTTTTTACTTTCGTATAAAAGAAACAAAATAAGATTGAAAGGAAAGCAATAAGTAAACAAAGAACTTAAAATGAGAATAGACAAAGAAACCTCTTTTGCTTTCATTTTTGATTAATCTCCAAAAAAACTAGCTTCTCCAAAAACTAGCCTTCACAATAACTCTTCTCCTTGATTACTTTAAAAAGAAACCTCTCCAAAAATCCTTTACAATAACTTTCTCTCCCAAAAACTCTCCAAAAAAATCTCCCCCCAGTATACAAAATATGAGAAGGCTTATATAGCCATTTACAAAATATTTTTTATTGTTTATGTCTTCATTTGTAGGTACAAGTGGTGGTGGAGAAGGTGTGGCTAGTGGAGTTGGTGGTGGAAAAAGAGTGGCTAGTGGAGTTGGTGGTGGAAAAGGTGTGGCTAGTGGAGTTGGTGGTGGAAAAGGAGTGGCTAGTTGAGAAAGTTTAAGTTGTGGGCTAGGTTTTTTTATTTTGATTTGGGCTTAGGGTTTGGGCCATTGGGGTTTTGATGTAAATTGGGCTTTGGATAGTTAAGATTTTGGGTTTTGGGTTTAATTTAGTGGGTTAGGTAAGGCTAAATTGGGTTTTGATGTAAATGGGCTAAAATTGGCCTACAACAAAAGTGATAGCTGAATAGTGTGATGAGATCTCGACTACTCCTAAATCTGAGCAAGCTTCAATAATCACTATAAAACATGAAAAAGTAAACAGAGTAAGCTATAAAGCTTAGTAAGTTCGTATAGTAATAAACTCAACTTACCATATATACACAATTTAAGCAATTAGCATATCATAATATAACTTATATTAATCCACAAACTTATCACATATTCATTCACAAGGTTAGATATGAATTTCACAAGTTTCTTTGATTCAATGCTTGTATGGTTCATGTACATACATGTAATAACTCGTATCAATCTCATAATCATCTATATCCTTTATATACCGTTGAATCATTCAGAATAATATCAGATACCCAGGAATCTCGTACCCTAAGTGCCAAATACATAGCCGAAGTTATCTCAATCTCATATCTCATATAATGCTTACTCTCGAGCTATCAACGGGTTTGCTCACACAAGCTGACAGTCATGACGTAGTTACATGGTGCTGCTCACACAAGATGACGAGAATTCGCAACACATGCCAGATAACTTAGCCACCGGTAGGACGTACAGACCAAAATCCAATACACATAACCCTTAATGACATGTCGTTCGTATCCTAATTATTCCTAAGGTTCAACCGAGATTTCACATTGTTGAATCTTCGTCGAATATATTCGTAAGGTCGTATTCACAATTAATTCAATAATAAAGCATTTAAAACACAATTATATTAATGTTTATTAGCATACGAACTTACCTCGATTCACAAAAACGATGGAATGAATCGACTAGTCCAATACTTTGTTCTTTCCCTGATCTAGATCCGAACTTCATTTTTTTTGATCTATATAATATCAAATTTAACTTATTCAATTTCATTCTATTCAATTTATCTCAAAATCATATTATGGCAAATTACACTTTGCCTAATATTTCAACATCTTTACAATTTAGTCCTAGCTCATAAAAATACAAACTAATGCATTAGGTCCCTAACCATGCTAGCCGAATTTCTCTTATTAACATAGTAGCCCATATTTTTATTAATTTCACAATTTAAACATGAATTTTTCACAATTTACAAATAAATCCCTAATTTGCAATTTCAACCAAATCACTTAACAAATGTTATTTATCTAACAACAACCATTCATTTCTATCATCAAACATCAAAATACACACATATTCATCAATGTTAAAACCCTAAACCTTTAACAGTTATGCAAATTAGTCCATAGGCTATCTAGATTAAACTACAATGACTCCAAAAACATAGAAATCATTAAAACGAATCAAAATTTACTTACATGCAAGGAGGGAGCTTAGCCAAATGGATGAACCCTAACAATGGATTTTTCAACCCTAACAATGGCTTTTTCTTCTCAAATTATCAGTGGTGATATCAACTAAAGAAGATGATACCTTTTGTTTATGTTGTTTTACTTAACTTATTTATTAATTTGCTAATTTAACCTTAGTAATTATTCTTTGAAAACATCTATTTAGTGTCCATAAATGTCCACTCACTATAAAAGCCATCTAATTACCACATAAGGACCTCTACTTTAAGTTTCCATAGCTATTCAACACCTTTACCTATTAGAACACAATTTTTGCAATTTATGCGATTTAGTCCTTTTTATCAAATTGAGCACTCAAACGATAAATTTCTTAACGAAATTTTCACACAATCATACTATCATGCTGCAGACATTAAATAATAATAAAATAAATATTTTGACCTTGGATTTGTGGTTCTGAAACTACTGTTCCGATTTGACTAAAAATGGGCTGTTACAAGTTAATAGCATTAAGCACACTTAAGACACATACATATTAATGACTCATACTAAATAAGAATTAATAAAAGTTGTAGAATTATAAATAAATGAGATGGAAGATTTGACCTTAAAAAGCCTACATGCAAATGTTGTACAGGTTTTCAACAATTTCATCTTACATTTCGGCCCTTCAAGCTTAGACCATTCTCGAGTCCTTTTTGTCGAGTCACATTATGTGACCACGCTTACATCATACCCTCCCTCTTGAAATAGATTTGTCCTCAAATTGGGCCATTTGCTCGAAAAAATTAATCCAATCACGGCCTTTTAAAGGACACTCCTCGAGAGCTGATTTGAGGAAATTACTTTTCTAGACCTGAAATCCAAACATAGTTTGAAAAGAGGAATGGTTAATTGAACACCCCTTATTGTAAAACATACGATTATAGGGTGATCTACCCTTAGAGCCTTTTTAAACCCTCCATATTTAAAAGGGTATGTCTTCGAGTTGTCATTACACAGAAATGAAATAGATCAAAGACATTTCAGATTAGGAACACAATAATTTTCCCAAATCCCTTTCAAAAATTGAACATACAAACTCTGGGATCAAAACTTGGCTTTACCTTTGTAATTCATCACATTGAATAC